>NC_055684.1:41076023-41079705 GCF_017639745.1 Melanotaenia boesemani
TAGAAACCCTATACAAGGGGACCTATCACTATTAATGTATATCCCCAACTATTATTATGATGATGATTATTATTATATATTGGCATTAACCACTACCATTACTATTATATATATATAATATTTATATCCATGTTCTACAGAGGAGTGGGAGCGGATGTGGGGGCTGCCCGGGCCCTGGATGGGGCGTACTGTGATGGAGTGTGCATTGACTCCGCCATCCCTTCGGGATGGCCGAGTCCAAAACCTTGATGTTCTAACCAGTAGAAACCCTATACAAGGGGACCTATCACTATTATTGCATATCCCCAACTAGTATTGTGATGATGATTATTATTAGATAATGGCATTAACCACTACCATCACTACTATATTTACATATATATATATATTATTTTATATCCATGTTCTACAGAGGAGTGGGAGCGGATGTGGGGGCTGCCCGGGCCCTGGATGGGGCGTACTGTGATGGAGTGTGCATTGACTCCGCCATCCCTTCGGGATGGCGCAGTCCAAAACCTTGATGTTCTAACCCCTAACCCCTAACCCTAACCATTACCCAACCCTCACGATAACCTCAACCCCACAGAACTTTGAATTTTTATTTTACAATTACAAATTCATTTAGCTACATAAATACAGTCATACAAAAACACATAAAAATATTAAAAAATACATTTAATTCATTCTCATGATCGGGACTTTTTTTAAAAAAAATATTCTTCCAGCTCTTTTGATTTCATTTACAATAAGTGTTAAAAATTTATAAATTCATTTAGCTACATAAATACATTCATACAAAAACACACATAAAAAAAGAAAAAAAATATATTTAATTTATTCTCATGATTGGGACCTGTTAAAAATATTCTTCCAGCTCTTTTTATTTCATTTACAATAAATAAAAATACAAAAATAAACATAAAAAAATAAAATAAATAAAAAAATATATAAAAAAATACATTTCATTTATTTTCATGATTGGGACATGTTAAAAATATTCTTCCAGCTCTTTTTATTTAATTTTCATTTAATTATCATTCCTATTTGGCGGTTTTTAGGGTGGGATTAAAAATTATTGGGAGTTCGAAAGTTCGGGAGCAGGGGAACAAAGGGGCGGGCCTAACAGTGCACTGCTGCAGCACGCTTCTCTCCTCCTCTCATTCTCGCTGAGAGAGCCCACAGATCCAGACTGCTCAATTGGAGACTCGTCCAACTTGTTTTTTTTTTCGTGCCTATTTGCCTGAAGAAGACCCAACTGGGTCGAAACGTCGCGGAAGGCACGTTTTTCTGGTTTTTCATCTTTTTTACGGATTTTCTTTGACGTTTATTTGAATTTATTTCTCCTTTTTTTCGTATTTTCTTTCATCTTAACCTTATTATTTGGCATTATATTTAAAAAAACATACATCTAGCTCATCCAGAGCAGCATGACGTCCACCATACCGTGGACTGAAGTTCGACGCGGCCGGGATGCCGGCCGTCGTCAACAGACAGCACCGCGTCCGGGACGGGGGGCTGTCCGCGGGATGGACCGTGCCCCGCCGGTCTCCTCATGGGGACAGGCGCCACCCGTACGCCCTAACCCTAACCCTGACCCCCACCCCTCCTTAAAGCGAATCTCAATAAAAGACGTTCAAACAGCACCTCCTGGACCTTATTACCTTCAGCTGTTTCCACTCCAAAGGCCCAATTGGCCACACTTTACTGATGAAGACTAAATCCAAAATAATGTGCCAAACAAAACCACCTGGATCCTTCTCAAATAAGGCAAAACAGCAAAACCTAATTGGTCATGGGACACACTCCGGGGCTTGATCAACCTCGGCGGGGCCTCCCTTGGGTGAGGGTGTCTAGTGATAATGGCCGAAACACCCCGTGATCCCAGGGTCCACTACTGATGATGTGTCCTAAATTTTCGCCCATCAAACAGGATATGTACCCAGCTTCAGCTTTAATTATAGTACAAATCACCAAAGTGCCCGCAACTGTAAAAAGCTCTCCTAAACAGGGAACCAAAATCCAGTAGGTCCAACTTCAGCTTCTATTATAGTGCAATAGACCTAAATGTCCGCAACTGCAAAGACTCTCCAAAACAAGAAGCCAAAATCCAGTAATCCCAACTTCAGCTTAAATTATTGTGCAAAAGACCTAAAGGTCCGCAACTGCAAAGACTCTCCAAAACAGGAAGCCAAAATCCAGTCGCCCTTTGCTCCCTTCACTGGCTCCAACATTTTCTTTCCTTTCTTCCTCTCCTCTATGGGATGGACTCCATAGGAGGTTGAGACCCAGAGTGACAGGCGGTGGCCCGTGCATTGCCTTTGGCTCCCTATCCAAACTGTTTCGGTTATTTTGCTGATTCAGGGGGAGTCATCGAGAAAAGACGCCAATCCCTAACCCTAACCCTAACCCTAACCCTAACCCCTGACCTCAACCTTCTCTTTGATGTGAAGGCTGCTTAGGCAAGGGTCACAAAGAGATGGACGGCCATTGCTCAGAATGTTAGTCCTGTAGACATTGATTGTGTCTGGTTTGTGAGCTCTCCCTAGACACACTTCTCCAACAATAACCCAGCCTAGATCAAGACGTTGGGCATATGGAGCGTTGTGGGGTCCATTACATTGTTCTCGAACTTTATGAGCTCTTCACACATCACGGCCAAGTAGGATGAGGATGGCTGCTAAGGGATCAAATGGAGGGATCTTACCCACAACGCTTTTGAGGTGGGAATAGTGTTGGGCGATCTCCGGTGTGGGTATTTCTGACTTGTCATCTGGCAGCATATCACACTCGATCAGAGCTGGAAGTGGGATATGAGCTTTACCATCCAATGACTCCATGATGAAATTGTTGGCTCGACGTCCTGTGGTCTCCATGACTCCAGAGCATGTCTTCAATGTGTACGAATCTGAACCTTCCTTGATGTCAAAGAGCTCAAAAAACTCGCTTCTTGCCAAAGATCTGTTACTCTGTTCGTCAAGAACAGCGTAGGTTTTGACAGCTCTCTCTCTTTGACCTGCTGGATAAACTCTGACGAGACAGATTTTCGCACATGACTTTGTCTTGAATTCAGAACCACATATGTCTGTGCATTTTGATGTGACAGCTAATGAAGCTCCTTCCTTCAGCTCCCCGCCTTGACCTTTTGCAGGTGCAGGGGCTCCGGTAATCCACGGCGCTGGCCCTGGATGCAGTGCTGTAGGGTGACTGTCACTATTACATTCTTTGCACTGAACATTTTTGTTGCAGTTCTTGGCAAGGTGACTGGATGAGGCACAACACCTGTAACAGATGTTTTTGTCCTAAAGGTACGTTTTCCTCTCATCCAGAGGTTTGCTTCGGAAGCCACGACACTTCCTAAGTGGGTGTGGTTTAAGGTGTAGAGGACACTGCTTGTCTGGGTCATTAAGTTCCTTTCCTACAGAGTTGCTGTGGCAGCTGTCAGTGTCTACTGAGACCTCCGTCTTCCTTACAGAAACTGGTGTCCTCGTGTTTTGTTTGAAGGATCTCTCAGTTTTCTCAGTTTTATTCATACTTTGACCAGTGAGTGGTGCAAAACTCGGATCATTTAGAATCTTAGCTTGGTCACAGACAAACTTGGTGAATACGGAGAACGGTGGGTATGTTGCTCTGTACATTTCTTTGAAACGAGATGCTAGAGAGATCCACTTGTCGTGTAGGGAGT
>NC_055685.1:0-25000 GCF_017639745.1 Melanotaenia boesemani
TGATTTTTGACTCTGAGCTGACTTTTATTCCCCATATTAAGAATATTACCAAAATAGGTTTTTATCATTTAAAAAACATTGCCAGAGTGCGCCCAATTCTCTCCCGGGCCAACACAGAGACGCTTATGCATGCTTTTATCACAAGTCGTATTGACTATTGTAATGCCCTGCTTTCTGGTCTTCCCCAAAAAACCATCTCAGGTTTACAACTTCTTCAGAATTCAGCAGCACGTGTCCTGACAAAGACCAGAAGGCGGGCCCATATTACACCCATTTTACGATCACTGCATTGGCTCCCTGTGTGCTTCAGGATCGATTTTAAGGTCATTTTATTAGTTTTTAAATGTCTTAATGGTCTTGGACCTTCTTATCTCTCAGATCTGCTTTTACCCTATGAACCCTCGCGATCCCTGCGGTCCTCCGGCAGTAGACTTTTAGTCATTCCTAGGGTCAGGACACACACCCACGGGGAGGCGTCGTTCCAGTGGCGCGGCCCTCACCTGTGGAACAGTCTGCCGGAGGACCTCAGGGTTGCAGAGAACATTCATGTTTTTAAGACTCGGTTGAAGACCCATCTATTCAGCTTAGCTTTTAGTTGATATTCAGTTATTTAAGTATTAATTAGCTTCGTAATATTTGGTTTTATTACTTCTGACGTTTTATACACTGAATGCTCTTTTACTGCCTTTTATTGTTTCTGGATCCTTCCAGTGTTTCCTCTACGGGGGTCCGTCTGTACTGGGGGTGGTGTCCGGCTGTGGCTGATCGGTGCGGTGGGACGTACGTCTTGGCGGTGGGGGCTGGTGTCTCAGCCAGGTCTCCCCGGGCCGCCGTGCTCCTGTGTCCCTGCAGTTGCAGAAACTTGGCAGAATACTGTCCCACCCTTGGTGCAGATGGATCCCCTACTGATGAGGTTTCCTCATTTGTCCATCTGCACCTGGCATCATGTACTTTGAATTATTCTAGGCTGAAGGAGTGTGTGTGCCTGTATGGGGGTTGGGGGGTGAGGGTGATTGGACGGGAATGTTTTTAAATGTAAGGCGCTTTGAGCCACAATCCTGTACGAAAGGCGCTTTATAAATAAAGTTTTGATTGATTGATTGATTGATCACTGGAACTGTGAGTCCGTCAAGAAATCGCTTCACACCGCACTGCAGAATAAGACTCTACTGCCATGAAGCCCCCTTCCATGAACCCTAAACCCTACTATGTTTATCATGTGTTTCGTGTCTTCACAAATGGTGTTCTTTGGTTTGTTTTCTTTCTTGTCAACTGTGAATTGATAAAGTCATAATAAAAACTATTATGTGAGAACAGTGTCTCAGTTTCCCTCTGCTTTCTCTGTAGCGCAGAGCTGTTAAAATAGAGCCTGCTATTGTTTGGACAGTGGTGCCTGGAAGTTTCATTACACAGCATCTCATGTGTTTGCTAGGCGGGTCTTAACGGTTCTTGTGTCAAGACAGAGTGATCAGAGGACATACTTAAACCATAGGGCCCCACACAAACGTGTTTTTATAATGCATGTGGACAGCAGTTGGTAACACATGGTACACCCTTGACTGTGTTTAGTGATTCCAACAATGTTGTCACCAACAAAAATATCGGCTCAAGCCTCCCAAAGTACCTTTGATATGTTGCGGACAGAAGGGGATGTGTTGGCTACGGAAACAAGGCAACTCTTGAGTCGTTTTCTACGAGAAGCCTCGGGACTCGGGGAGCAGAGGTGCCACGAGGACTCGGCCCTTTCAACAATGAAACGAGGAGTAGCTGGAATTGTCGCAGAACATGCCAACGAATTCAAAGGTTGTTGCACTTCTGCATTTTTATCGTGTTGTGGACTGTTTCAGTTTTTACATGTTTGCATTCATCTAACCATATTTCTCTGCCTCCCTTAAAACCATTCATCAGGGTGTATCCAAAACCTTGCACTGGATGATAGGCCACAAGATGTTACATTTGTCAGAACGGTGTGCAAAAGCCTTTTTGCAGACGGCATCACGAACTGGGGTCGAATCCTCGCACTAGCAGCTTTTGGTGCTTTCCTGTGCAAGTTCTACGTGGAGAGGGGCTGGGACAAGAATGTGGATTCAGTGGGAGAGGAAATCTCTTCGTACCTTTTGACTGAGCACAGGGATTGGCTGACTGCAAATGGTTCTTGGGTCAGTATAGTATACCATGTTATAGCAGTGTGCACGTTTTGCTCTCATGTCACAATGGTACCTTTTCTTGAGCTTTCAATTTCTGTTATTGTGCTATTGTATCTAACTTGTTTCTATAACTCATTTTTGTTTTTTTTGTTTATCCCTAACAGAATGGTTTTGTGGAGCTCCATCAAAGGGTTGGCATAAATCCTACTAAACCCAAGGGCATTCTCACCATCCTCTGGAACCTGCTAGTCCAGTCGATAATGTAAAAGTTGGAACATAAAAAAAAAAAAAACAATAAACAAAAACTAAAGACAACTTGAAAAAAAAAAACGGTCCATTTTGTGTCATTTTGTGTAATGAGTCACATAACAGACACTGTGTATGTATCAGAGCTATAGGTTTCAATCCCGTACCCGGGCTGCCATGAGCATAACCATGTTCTGTATGTCTCTAGCCTCGTCAACCCCTGCTTTTGAGTGTATGGTTGGAGAGTCAACTCCGTGTTTGTACAGTGTCCGTAACAGGGCCTCTCTCTGCATACTATAGTTGAAAACACACACGTTCAGTACTTGTATACGTGGTTGGTAGTTTCCCATCCTATACATCGGTAGACAGCTTATTTGGATTCCTCAGTCTATTTGTTAACCCCATGGCTGCAAAGGTCTTTTGTTTTTATTCTCAATCGAGGAAGCTTGTTTATGTCTGTTGTAGTTCTTGACAGGGAGTGTTGCACACTGTGTTGTGAACTGATAAGACTCTCAGATTTGAGAATAAGGAAAACACACCAGCTTGAAACTATCTTTATTGTCAAGGCCACATGATAGTCTTTTCACTTGATGAAGTTTGCCATACATAACAAAGGCACATACAGTGTTTCTATTATCGTACAAACAAGTTGTAGATATCGGAATTAATGACTTCTAAGATTCAGGGAGGGATCTTTGCTCCTACGCCCCGGACACAGAACACTCTGCAGGTCCTGATACGAATGTAGATCCTGTTCACCCATTCCAAACTCAGGGCTCTGTGAAAACCAGAAAATAAAATAGATGAAAACAACTTACACGTATGTATACACATACACTGCAACACAAAACAAAACAATAAAAAAAAATAAAAATAAAGTCAACTGTCATCAAAGTACATTCCGAAATGGTACCTTTTGGAACACCAACGCCAATTACTGAGGCATCTGTGCTGAAGAGATCCTGCATATCCTGGTGCTCCTTACCAAGAAGCGGTTCGGCATCTTGGTCCAAGGCACATGTTGTAGGAACGTAAACGGCGTCATTTGGAAGTGTGATCTTCTGCAGACATGGTTTGTAAATGGGGGATGAAGACCGTCTGCCAAGGACCTTGTATGTGATCAGCACCAGTCCAAACACCATCATGAACGGAACAGCGAGCAACGAGATCTTGTACCAGCTGCTCTTGTCATAGATCCACCAGTAATTATTGTAGTACTCGTTGGAGTAAACCATGCTTTTGGGTTGTTCTTTGTGCTTTTCTTCACTTTGTACTAAGGAAGTAATAAAAGTTTTTCAAACTTGTCCAAGGGTTTCTTTTATGTTTAGTAATGTTTGTTTCCTGTTATTCCCCTTTCTTGATTTTTTTTTTTTGTTTTTGAAGTAAAGTACTCTTGTGCTTACCAGACTTACAGGGTCACTTTAAGTACATTGATATCACGGCAGATATTCGGAAAAAAAGGGGGGGGGGTGGGACAATAATGTAATGGCGTGCAAAAATCTATATTTTCAGGTATATATAGAGCACAGTACAGACACACATGCCTTATCACACCTCTGCTTTCAGGCTTGACTTCACTGCTCTGTTGACACTCACCAAGAACCTTCATACAACATGTCTGATACACCCAAGAACTTGTCCATTGGAACAGTTTCAGCTTTCTCTGAACAGAAAGACACTGCACACCAAAGGAAAGTGTCTGAGCAAGAGGATACTCGCAGCTGTAACCACGTTCCAAATGAGCAAGAAGCAACACCTTTGACAGAGAAAGGTTTATTTGATGTGGAACAGAAAGGGATTCCAAGTGAACATGGGAGAACGGCTGTCAAGAACGAGGCTCCATCTCAGGAGGGAGAGAAAGAGGTTCCAAGTGAGCAGGGCACAATGCCTGAGACAGACGAGGTTTCAGCTCAGCATGATCAGATAGAAATTCTGAGTGAGCAAGTTGCAACGCTTGTGATAGATCAGGCTTCACCCACCACGGAACGGAAAGAGTCTGCATGCAGCGAGACTGTGTCTGAGCCAGAGAACAGCCCTAGCTGTACCCACATTCCAAATGAGCAAGATACAACGCATTTGACAGACGAGGTGACATCTGAGATGGAACAGAAAGGGATTTCAAGTGAACACGGGAGAACGCCTGTGAAGAACGAGGCTCCATCTCAGGAGGGAGAGAAAGAGGTTCCAAGTGAGCAGGGCACAATGCCTGAGGCACACGAGGTTTCAGCTCAAGATGAACAGATAGAAATTCCGAGTGAGCTAGGTGCAACGCCTGTGACAGATCAGGCTTCACCCACCGCGGAACAGAAAGAGTCTGCATGCAGCGAGATTGTGTCTGAGCAAGAACATAAGCCAGGTACGCCAGGCACCAGCCCTGTTGCAGTGCACACAGGCTGGATACCATCGGCTCCCCAAAAACCCAAAGTGGACAGATTATCTCGAAGCAAACAAACACGCTCTCTCGGGACCGAGGGCGGTCTAGCAAGAAGACTCTTCCAGTCTCCTCCACAGGGCAAATATCGAACCCCTTCCATGAAGAAGCACTATCGGTCAAGCTCTAAAAGTGGTCTAGGTGGTCCAGGCTCAGCAAAAATGAGCCTCAAGAAGCTCACAGAGATGGAACAGGAAGAGATTTCAAGTATACGAAGACTCTCTCTCGGGACCGAGGCCGGTCAACGACGAATGAAGAAAGAAAGAAAGAAGCACTATGTGTCAAGCTCTAAATTGGTCTAGGTGGTCCAGGCTCAGCAAAAATGAGCCTCCAGAAGTTCACAGCACAGAATCACAATTAAAGAGGCTACAACAGTGGTCCACCTTACTATCGAGGAGGACTCTGTGTATCCAGACTAGTGCATGTACCTTATGTTATGTATGAAAACTGTACAGCTTGTTCCAGCACTAGGGAACATGTATTCCAACAAGGTTGACATATGTGTATCTGTTTGTCATGGATATGTAATGGTGCACTGTGCTCTACACTCTGACTGTTGTGGTTTCGAATATCGTCAAAATAAAATGCGAGAATATAAAAACAAGTCTTTGTTTCCAAGATCTGTTCATTCATACCCTGTGGATTATATCATCTCAAAAATCACAAGTCTTGTGTGGGTTTCTTAGTTGTATTGTATTTTATTTGTATAAGCTGGCTCCTTTACATTCTTCAGTTAGTCCACATGATTGTTTGCACTACAAGAGGAGATCAAAAAACACTTATGAGCGAATCACAACATTTGAGTAAGTTGTACATACATACATACATACATACATACATACATACATACATACATACATACATGTACATAGGAGTCTGACAGAGAAACATTGACACAGGTTATGTTGATACAGATAACATGGTTTGTCCTTTAAATTTATAGTGCCACATGCAGGCTAGTCTTCCCCGCTCTCCACGAAATTTATAGTGCCACATGCAGGCTAGTCTTCCCCGCTCTCCACGTTTGATTCATAATGTCCTTTGTAAATTGTATTCCTGTTTCGAAGTCTGTGGTCTCCTCCGTCAAGTCCTTTGACACGTGAGGGCTTTGGAAGCTCATTCTTTGCAAGCTCTTTAAGATCTGGGTATAGCCTTTGCTTGGTGCACGGTTGTACAGGGAACTGCTGGTCCTGATGCGTAGTGAAATTCTGCAGATTCTCTTGGAACCCCAGGTGCTGTTGCTGGTACCGCTGGTGGTGCTGATGGCTCGAGGGTTGCCGGATTTGCTCCTGCAATTGCTGCTGATGTTGTACTGGTTGATAGTGCCGTTGGTATGGCTGTTGAAACATATGTGGTGATGATGATGATGATGAGGATGATGCCTCAGTACCACTAGCGATGGTACCCTGTGAAATGGGTGGAGCTGACGGATAATTGGTACAGACGTTACTCTGGAGCCAGCATTGGGGCACATCCCCCAAAGGGCTCATCTTGACTTTGTTAGAGTCCTGCTGTACTAGACAACCCCAAAGTTTTGCCTGGTGCTGTGTGCTCCGGTTTATTGCAAGAGGTCCGCTAGCTGTGCTCATGCAGTAACGAAACAGCAAATAAATGTAGTAGCGGGAGAGCTTGCGAGCGTCAGTTACGATCCGATCTGGGATAGGCATTCCGCTACAAGAAGCGCTGGTACATTCCATCATGTGCAATCTTTCAAGATCTGCACGCGGTACGTACAAGGAATCAGCTCTCTGCCACATGTTACGCAAAAGTTGCAGGCTCATTTGAAGCACGCCACTGTCTCTGTGGGTTGAGTCCATCAGCAACCCTGTCGCTGGCGCACCTGCAACTATCAAGCACTCAAAGAGTGACACCGAAGCGTGTTCAGAGAAGAGGACCTCGCTGCGAACTGGACCGTTCATCTTCTATTTACTACCAAGCACGGGTAGTTGTAAACAAGGCTTGTCTGAAAAACCAACTGAAAAATACAAAGGCGGTATCTGAAATGCGGGGAAAGTTCTTTGACCGTAATCAAAAACAATAGACACAAAAAAAAAAAAAAACGAAGAAAAAATGCAGCGCAACAAAAAACATTCTAGGAGCATAACAGAAAGGCTCTTGGGTATGGTTGAACGGTACAACCTGTATCACGTTAAGACTTTGCGTTACAACGATGTTCGTGGAGTACTCGACTGGCTCCGGGGTTCCGCAGCCAGCGGTGGGTTCGTCTTTAACCGGCAAGAAACCCCAGTTACTGTGCTCAGCAGGTACATCGCATGGCACAGGCTCAACAACGTTGAGATGATCAGGATACACCAGGAACCGTGCATCGAGGGAAAGGACAGACTGATAGTATGCATTGACCAGAAAGATGTACCGCCGCGCATGAGCAAGCACTGCTCCTTTGTATTGTTCCTAGTGATACGATGCAGTGTGAAAGCACCGTACTGCAGCACACTCAGCACACTGATCAAGGACACAAAGAATACTGTCAGAGACTGCGGGAGCCCTCTATTTCCCACGTTTGCGTGCTGTAAACCTGAGCGTGTGAGACCCAAATGTCAGGAGAAACAGCCTGTTCTAGATGGCGTACTGCCTTCGCAGTATTGTACAACCACACCCAGGGTACCTGTCACTATTGCAGACGATTGCGGACGGGTATACGTTCCTCTGAAGTGTACTGCAAAGGCCAGCCCTTGGAGCCTTTATGAGGACATATCCCATCTACCCGCAGAGGTCGGGGGCTCTGACATGGACTTGGAACGGTTTTTCATCACGCCGAATAAAGTTTTGGGTCGGGGAGGCTTTGGAGTGACTGTTCCCATTGACGATTGCATGGTGGCGAAAACCAACTTGTTTCCAGAAATGATCAACTGGTCTGTGCCTTTCATAGACGAGGAATTCTCACGCTATGCACACATTGCTTCGCAGGTGGAAGAACTTGCGATTGGAGTCTCGATGAAACACCCAAACATTTTGCGCACCTTTGGAGGTCTATGGTGTGAAAGTCTGGGATATCAACTTGGTGGTAGAGCCGTGCTCTTCATGGAACGGGCACTCGTTTCACTGCAGGAGTTTATGTGGCACCTACAGGAGACCACTGTGGTGCCTGCTGTTGAGCTGGACACCCTCAGTGGACTGGATTACCTGAGGTCGAGGTCAATTCAGCACAGAGACTTTACCTTCAGAAATGTATTGGTGTGCCATCAGCCCGGCAGAAAACCGCTACCTTTCGCATTCAAGATCAGCGACTTTGGAACCGCGTGCAATTTCTCCACGCCAGACCAACCGCGCGGGAATCGCACAAACATGGCTCCCGAGGTGCTGTGGTGCCTGAGCGCAGCCATGGGCAGCGATATCTTCAGTTGGTACTGCGTGATGTGGGAACTGCACGCCCGCACACCCTTGATAAAGTACAAGGGAAACGACGGCGGTTACTGCAAAAAGACATACGCTGAGAACCTCTCGAGTTTGGTAGGGGTCTACAGCCCACAGAGAGAGGACACGTTTGAGCTTGTGTACATGAAGGCTGTAGATGCACGAGCTCTGCACGCGCGCCACAAAGATCTGAGGCCTACTGTGCAAACTATATTGGCCAACCTTCAAACTGCAGGCCGCAACATAGAGGACAAACAGTTTGTTTCCATGGGAGTACTGTGCATAACGCTTTTCCCGCAGGAGAGATTTTCCCCTGCCGAAATGCTGAACCTCGAGAGATACAAGCGCCTAAGTCGAGACATAAGCATGGCACATATCCCTAGGAGGACTCTTCCGTTGAATGTGAGGCTCGGGGACTACAGGCCAGTTGACGTGGTGGTCAGTGAGGATTGTCTGCCAAAGCGACTCAGGGACTGGGCAGCTGAAAGATCCACATCTGGGTCCCCAGTGACAGTGGTCACATCTGACACCAAAGTGTACTACGGTATAGATACTATGAGGTTGGCCCCCGATCTTATCCAGCCTCATGGGTGGTACTCGAGAAAGGTCAGAGCACTCGAGGACATATACAGGGGCAAGTACAAGAAACGCAAGGCCTCATACACCCACAGGACGGATCACTCTGATGACACCTTTACCCAGGCCAGTTGTTCCAAGAAGGTCCCCGCGAAGGTCAGCAGACCTGACCCTGGGGAATTGGGGATGTTTTCTCGCATGCAAGAAATGCTTTCTGTCAAATGTGATGCTGCTGGTGCAGAAGGTGCTGCTACAGCAAGGAAAGAAATGGCTCCCGCTTCCCGGCAGCCGTGTGTCAGTCCTCTTATTGAACATACCTCGTCTCTCGATCCTCATCTTCCTCCTGCTCATAATCCTCCTCGGCCTCATCCACAACCCAAGCTTCATCTTTCTCCTGCCCATGGGACACGCGTGCCACAAAATGCGTATCAGGATACAAGGAGAAAGATCAGAGACACCCAGGGAAACAACTCTTTGGAGATGCACATGATCGATTACAGCAACTTTGCGTGTAACAAGCAGATGGATATGTTGAGCTGCAGCAATCTCACCAGTAATCTACCCAGTGAAGGAAAGAGCTGTAAAAGCGAAAATCGGGATTCGGATACGGCTTCGGTGAACAGCAGCAGTACAACTTCTGTCCCGTTCCCTGGAGATGAATGTGGTTCAGAGACCAGGCTGACAGCAGGGGGACCGGTTCCAGGAATCACTACAGTCCAAGAAGAAGCAGTTGCAGGTGAAGAAGTAGCACAGGACGAAGAAGAGGACGGACAAGAAGAAGAAGAACAAGAAGAAGAACAAGAAGAAGAACAAGAAGAAGAAAAAAAAGAAGAAAAACAAGTCCAAGCTCACCATGAAACAGAAAAACAGGACCATCAAGAAGCCGGTTCCAAAAGAGAGCAGCATCCAGGCACAGTGTTTCTGAGAGGCAAGACGATAGAGGGGGAGATCTACACAGCTATGGCCATCCTAAAAATCCACAACGAGAATGATGTCAAGCGTTTCAAACGCAATGTTGTCGATATGTCACAAAGTGTAACACAAGCCCACTCTCTGTTTTTTGTCGGGCCCCGCAGGGGCTTATGTGTCTGCTCCAGACGAGGAAATATGTTCGTGTTTCAGTATGCAATGCTGTTGGAGGGATTCAAGCGCGTATCTGAGTGGACTCAATGTGACCCACCTTACTCGGTGTACTGTTTCTTGTTGCAAGTCTTTCTAACACTCAAGATGGCCCTGGATGCCAAGATGTTACCTACGCACATGAGCGAATGGAAAGATGTGGTGATCGCTTCGGGAGCTGTAACAATTGACGTAGTCTCCTACCTCAGCAGGAACTTTAAAAAATCCCGAAGAACATTGTTTGGTCGTAACTGCGGCAGCTTGCTCACACTCTGCGCTAGCATAGTGCAAAAGCACTTGCCAGACTCAGATCTCTGCACGTGGCTTTGCGGGCTGAGCACAGCGGATTCGGTCTCACTTGTGCTGGGCAGATCGATTGGGTGGCTGAGAAGGTTTGACACAAGCGAAAGAAGAAATCCAACTTTCTTGACCTTGGAGGAAAACTGCTTCACGTTCAGGGATTACACGGCAGAAATACCCAACTGGCTTAACGCTTCACTCAGTGCGGGAGAAGAGGAAGAAAGAGGAGGACCCGATGTAATGGTCAGCACCAAAATGCTGGTATACGGAGATCCTAAGCCCGTCAGGGGTGACCAGAGGACTTCAGCCATGTGTAACATCGGTGTGGATAAGCTTGTTCGAAACATTGTACTAAGAATGAGAGCCAAGGTTCTAGACCGGACCATGAAGGTTCACGTCACTGCACTGGATTGCACTCAGGGCTTGCTGAAGGTGGCGCTCAACAACAGTGCACTGTCTGGGATCTCTGGACTTGTCCAGCTATCCAACGCAAGCATGTTTTTAGACAACGAAGAATGTCTCACTCACGATGCTGTTTCACATATCGAGTCTAAGTGGGCTCCGGTTATAATGTTGACAAAAGTCAAGAAACCGGGACCTGTAGAAGAGTTCACAACCAGATATTACACCATGACTGTTCTTGTGGTGTTGCTTGACCAGAAGGGATCTATACGGTCCCTGAAAGAGCTGTTTACAAGTGTGGCTTGCAGTTGCACCGGAGAATACTAACCCATATGAATTGTGATATGAAGCACATGAACAATAAGAAGACATTATTTTTTTTTTTAATTATATTGTGAAGGTGTTTGCAATTACATTGTTCTTTGTTAGGCCAGACCATGCGTGGCCTCATCAACTACGGAACTAATTGCTCTTTAAACAGCATCGTGCAGTGCCTCTATGCAACGCCTGGACTCCACAATCTTCTCCGGAATGGGCGGCAAGGACACCTGTCTTATGGATCTGTAGCCCTGACCCTCAAGTGTCTCTTGGATGACATGGCCCTTGAGTCCCAAAGGCCGTGCGATCCAAACCCTCTTGTAAATGCATTGAATGAGCACCAAGGCTTTCAGCTGTTTTGTGTTCAGGAAGATGCAGATACGGTCTTCAGGTGCATTCTCGAAGCGCTGACAAACGGACCCGTAAAAGCGATCCGAGGAATGTGGGACTTTGAGACTGAGAAATGTATACGATGCACTGCTTGTCACACTACCAAAGTGAAACGTGAAAAGTCTGTCACAATCCTTGTACACTTGAGCAACCAACACGTGAATAACCTACAGGGGTATTTGGAGAGCTACTCCCAGCAAAAGGATATAGCGTCCGCATACAACTGTGATACGTGTCACGCAAAAGCCAAGGCCGAGATCACAAGCAAGGTTTTAATCCTGCCCACCAATGTGTGCGTTGTGATCCAACGTGTTAGGAACATGGGCCGAAACAGTGCCTGCATCGTAAAGACGGAGGAGCTGTTCACCTTCCCTGAGACTCTTGATCTTAAATGTCTAGCTAAGGAATCCACAGAAGGAGCCGAGCATCTGTACGGACTGTATGGTGTGGTAGCCCACCGTGGTACTCACTACGACGGACATAACACTGCATACGTCTGGAACAACGAAAGCAGTTGGTACCTAGCAGATGACACTCAACTCATGGCATGCTCCTGGCAGGATGTACAAAGAACATACGTAGGGGGTTCCGCTCTTTACCATGAGGTGGCTTACATGCTTATGTACAGTGCGCTTGCTAGAGGTGCCTGCTACTCTGTATGATGTTGAGTGTTGTTTTTGCGGGGATGTGTGGTTGTTACAACTTTTAGCATGACAAGTGTGTGTATTGTATGAGCATGGAACATTGTGGAATGTGTGACATGTCCTTTGTGCATATGTGGAACTACAGATCCTTTTGTACATGTATGGAACTTGAAATAAAGACAACATGTCACTTCACTTTCATTGTCTCTTTGTTTATTATGTTGTGTCACACAATACATGTGTATTAGCAATAAGCACACATAACAGAGTGAATAACTCTGCAGTGGAAACATTTGGCTATTCCAAATTATTTGGCCGTTCACATACACGCCTCTGCTTGACCACAAAATATTTGTCCAAGGTATTTCCACCAGCTTTCGCTTCCCTTGCTCTAGGAACCGGCGTTGAATGTTTAGAGGATAGTGCTGCAGGGGCGCATGGTTCATCTAATTGAGACACACAAACAGTTTGAGCTAGTGCCTCTAAATAGTGTTTCATGGCTGCACTCTGGGTCCCAGATGAAGGTGATCTCTTTTTTGCTTTTGTGGCAGACATTGTTGTTCCGTTGTACCAAGAGTCTCTTTTGCTCTGTCTGATGTCGTGTCAAAGTCCACTTTGGAGGCTGATTACACGTTGAAAACAGCACACGGACCTCAGGTGGACCAGAGAGACTTGTCAACGTTGTCAGTGAGCAATGTGGACCTGCTGCTCAATATTCAACTCCTAGCGCTTTACCTCATTTGGCTCACGTCAGTGTCCAGACTTGGTTTCTTTTGCTGGTCCTGAGTGTATGAACCTCTTTGTCAGCCTCGTCTGCTTTCTCAGGAGAGGGACGAGGAGAAGACGATCAGGTGCAGGAAAAGAATCAGGAGAAGAAGGATTGTTTAAGAACAATCTGACTTAAGTTGAAGCAGCTGCATTTATCACCCTCCTCCAGCACCACCCCTACACCTTGTCAGCAGCACATTGTTGTTGGTTTTGTTTATTTTTATTTTTTTTTTCTAGCTGCACATCTAGCTATACTTTTGTTTTCCTTCCCAAACCGTTTCTGTCTATAATTGTTCTTTCTTCCCAATCTGTTGCATTCTTCTTTTCTTCTGGGTCTTCTCTGAGCTGCTAGAATCACCACGGCCCTCACCAAGTTCAGGGCTCAATAAGACTTGCTTTGCAATGGGTCCGATGACCTCGCACTTATCCTCACCCTCATCGTCAGATCTCAATGTACGATCAGCATCTTCATGGTTCATTGATGCAGACACTTCATCGTCTTCTAAGCTTACATACTTCAGTAGTTTGGCTTTGAGTTTCGGGTTCACGTTCTTCATCCTGTATTTAATTCTTTTAGGCCTTAACGTGGATGTCACAAATGGACCCGGCCTGCCTTTTTCTACATGTATGAAGACATCACTTTCTGTATATGAACAAAATGAAAAAAAAAAAAAAAAAAAACAAGGACAAAGTCACATTTCGTTTTTCTTAATCTCTTTGTTTATTACCCCTTCTTGCGTTATATCACAAAGTACATTTTCAGTAGCAATGAACACACTTAACAGCTTGAATAACTCAGAGTCAAAATCATTTGGTTAGCCATGTACAATCCTCTGCACAGTCACAACATATTTACCCAGGGTGTTACTTTTTGGATCCCTCACTGTAAATATATTTGACAGAGATACACACATTTATAGCTAGTTCCTCTAAATAATTTTTCATGCGTACGCCCTGGGTCTGGGGGTACAGGAATGGGTCTCTGTGTGTTACATGCACACAAAGTATTCCATATTCTCTTGGTCAGCAATGCAAGGACGATGAAGAGGAGGAGTAGGGGATCGGGGTGCAGGTGAAGGTCTGGGAGAACAAGGATCGTGGGGGAGAATCTTATCTGGACTTGAAACAGCAGGAGCTTTTCCCCTCTTGTCAGGACTTGAGACGGCTGTACATATTTCCTTCTCGTTGAGTAAAACCCCTTCTTCTGTTTCGTATCCTGCGCTCTCTTTGTCTGAACACAAGGGACTGCTAGGCAAGGGATACTTGCAAGTGCGTTGTTTCTCTGCGTGCCGTGCTGACTGCGGTTTCACTTGGGATGAGGAACTGTTTTTCTTTTTATTTTTGCTCGTAGCTGGAAGTGTAGCCTTCAGTCTTTCCTTTCTCATCTTCCTCTCTTTCTTCTTCCTTTTCTTTTCTGACCTGGCGGAACCTGTATCGTCCGTGCTTTCTGGAGAGCTTGATAAACCAGAGTATTTCACTCGCTTTACAACAGGTTTGAGTACCTGCTCTTCGTCTTGGTCCGCGGATTCGTAAGTGTAATGATGTTCCTCTTCGTCGGTGGATTCAAACTTGCGATTGTAAGTTGCAGTATCGTCCTGGTTCATAGTTACAGAGACTTCATCCTCTCCATCTGAGTCTACATGCGGCAGTCTTTTGACTCTTTTAACGTTGCGTCTCAGTACTGTGTTGCTCATCATCTCGTGTTGAATCCTTTTAGATCTCAACCTCCATGGGAGACACACATCCTCGTTACCACTGTCTTCGTGTACGCTTATATCACCATCGTTTATTAAGGGGTCCTGGGTATCGTATTCATCGAGAGTGTCATTCTCATCGTCACTAGATTTTACTTCTAGGTCTTCGCCCCAGATAACATCAGCATAATCATCATCACCATCCTCCTCCTCCTCCTCCTCCTCACCGGTACCTTCCTCACGACTCTCGTCCGCGCTGTTCTCATCGAGAGCCTCGTTGTCAAACCACTCCGACATCATCAGTGGTGCTCTGGACATTCTGTAAGCTTTTGAATGTTCAGACAGCAGTCGCTTGTTTGCTCTGGAATCCAAACCTCTGAGTTTCCCTGCTCCTGCTGATGTTCCTACACTTTTGATCTCAGGTGTCATCCGTCTGCGTTTACTAGATTTGTTGTTGGCACTAGACGTGTCAGGACACGATGACCGCTTCACAGAATGTTGCTCCGCTGACAACACATCTTCCATGGGTACCCGAAAGGATACAGTCTTGTTTATTCCGGTGTTCACCAACGTTGAGTCCAGGCACCCTACCAGAGCCTTGCTGAGCCTGTCTTTGGGATTGTGTGCTCTGAGAATATCGACTGTTGCGCGGTTGTAGATTACCCACTCGCACAACGTTTCGCGCCCTTGTTTGCTCAGCAGAGTAGCATCCAGTCCGAGCAGCGTGCACACAGCATCTCTCCTGATAGGCTCATTTGTCAGCCAGGGATTGCACAGCAACAGACTAGACATGTTTTTTATCCATGTAGCAATCGGAACAGGGTCTGTGATAATGATGGAATACAGCTCCTCTCTGAACACCTTCTGTGTAGTGCTTGTCGTGGAGGTTGTAGGAGGCTTATCAGACTTATGTGCTTCACATGGTTCCTTTGCTCCATCCTTAGCTTGCGAGAGTGCAGGGGATTTCGTTTGGCACCGCTCTCCCTCAGCTGCCTTGAGTTCTTTTTTGACTTTGTTGTGAAACGTGCGGAGTTTTAGGAACAAAACCTTTACCTTTGCATGCAGTTGGACTAAATCTTTGTCTTTGCTTTTTACCAGGTCACACCTCACCAGAGCGTGCCACGTCTTCTGGATTTTGGCAATGTCATCCACAGTGTGGTTTTTCAGTAGGTCTTCGAAGACTGAGCGCCTTGTGGCATCGCTCTTGTATCTTTTACGACCATACTGTGAAGCAATATCTGATAACGCAGACCAGTCTGCTCTCATCTGCTTCTTTATCATGTCCACACGAGTCTTAGTCACCACTGCACGCAGGCAACTGTCGGAACTACACGAGTTCCAAAACTCGACGTACTCTCGAACTCTCTCGATAGGGCAGGCCAACAGCTCAGCCACCCCGAATGGATTGGGAATCTTGTATTCCATGAAAGTAATCCCGAGCTCGACGATTTCGACCATGATCGGATTCTCGATCATACTTTCTACATGCCTGGGAATTTTGTGGCACCAGCTATTTGGGCTCACTCGTTTCATGAAGGCCGTGAGTGCAGAAAAGTGTATGTCCTGATGTATCGTATCTGGTCCTGTCACAAATGTTTTTCTGTTGAATTCCCTCAACGTCTCATCCCAACAGCTAACGAGCTCCCCTGAGCCCTTCATGCTACATTGCTTCAAGGCCCTCAGGAATCTCACAGTGGTGGACACGTACAGCTGAGGAAAGTGTTCCTGGCACTCTTTTACAACCACGACGGGGAGCAAATGCACACGCAGGCCATCGATGAGCCTTCCGCTCCTTCGGAAATAAACTACACGCGTCTTGTGATGTTCATACAAGAAGTGTTTGAGACTGCACACAATTTGCTCTTCAGTGAAACAGTCAATGCTAGCTTCGCGCTTCTTTCCCAGCTCCACGGCAGCAGCTTTATCGAGCACACAGCACATGGGCGCTACCTCAGCTCGGTTATGACCAGACTCTAAATCCTCTTTTTTATCGCTCTTGCAATCTTGCGATTGAGTAGCAGACATCTGCTCAGTTCGCAACAGCTGCAATGGCTGGATCTGTTGAAAGGACGGCGTGAGACCTTCCGGATGCGTTGGTACTTCCAACGACATGTCCCAAAAGACAAAAAACTCGCCAGCGGTCCTCCTCAGCAGTTCAAGGCTTTCGAGTCCCGGTACAAAGAGTACCTCCTGAATAAAGTAGGTTGGTGTAGAATCTCTCCTCGCGTACGGGATCACAGCTATGTAAGTCCCAAGCATAGACCTCATACGATCATGATATGCGAAGTTTTGTTTTTCACAGTACTGCGTAATGACCGAGATCACCTTTCTACCGTCTGGACTGCTCATTTTCTCGGGGGGCACATATAAACATTTGTAGTTGCCATACGCCAGGAGCACATTTTTGATTCCAGCCTTATCTACAGTGGAGGACTCAATTCCCTTCGTTCTGATGTCCAATAAATCCAATACTGCACACACCAGAGACTTTGATGGCTTTTGTGGTATTCTGTGAGAATCCAGTATGACTTTATCCTTTACCAAATTAATTATGGTCTTTGGCTTGAATTTCTTCTCTTGGGCAGATAGCTCCTTCTGTTTGCATAGCATCATACATGCCACCTCGTCCAACAGTCCACGGGAGCTTTTACACAGAAATGCATTTCTGTGTGTCCCAGAAGCGTACCAAGGTGGGAACTCTGTGACAATGAAGCTCCTCGTGTTCTCTCTCATTGTCACTATACTCGCTTGCTTGCTTTTTTCCCTCTTTCTCTCGTCCTCCCTGGGCATCTTTGCTGTTGAGGAAACTAGAGGGTCTTCCGTCTCTCGTGTGAAGTGTTGTCCCTTTGAGAGCTCCTCTAGGTTCACTTCATACAGTCTAGTGATGGCAATGGGGATGAAGATCTACAGCCCTACTATATATGTGGGCAGACACTCATGAACACTCCCAATTACCATGGACCAATGTGTGTTTAGGCTGCACTGTTGTATGTATTTTCAGACTGTGCGTTTTGTTTTTTGGTTGTGCTTTTTCTTTTTTTTTTTTTTTCTCAGAGTGCATGACAACAGAAAGACCCGGCGGTCTCAAAGGGAATTTACTGTTTCCATCTAAGTCTGCATTTTTCCTCACAAACTTATCGGCAGACACATTCTGGTCTTGGATGTAGTCATTTAAACAGATTTTAAAGGGTGATATTTTCATGTGACGTATTTTGAAGATCTAAGATCTAAGATGTCTATTTTCTGCCTGCACGTTTGCAAAATATGGTCTTTTATACCTGACCCGACTCAGTTCTTCCACCGGGATAACTGGCCGCCAACTATGCAGCATCTGAACCCGAGACTGCTCGAGAAAGTCCAACCCAGTATTCTATAGTATCAAACACAGCACTAAGATCTAGCAAAACCAGGACTGATGCTTGATCAGTTTAAGAATCCAACCTAATGTCATTTACCATTTTGACCAGAGCTGTTTCAGTGCTGTGAAGAGCTCGGAAGCCAGACTGAAATTTATAAAGATTTTTGCTTTCATTTAAGAAGTCATTAAGCAAGTTAAAGACAACTTTCTCGATATTGTTGGATATAAAATAGGTTAGACACAGGTCTATAGTTATTCATTATAGAGGTGTCTAGAGTCCATTTCTTTAGGAGTGGCTTAATGGCAGCTATCTTTGGTGACTTGGGAAAAATGCTGTGATGCTAGCACGATGTTAACTGTAAGTAGGAGATCAATTTCTACTGAGGTAAAAACTATTTTTCAATAAGTCAAATGGTATCCTGTCTAGACTGCATGGTCACTTGCGTATTACGGCCACATTAAGAAAAATTATTTTTCACAGACATAATTGTAATATTACAAGCGTAAAGTTGTAATATTATGAGAAAAAGTCATGACATTACGGGGGAAAATGCCGTTTTTTTTTTTTTGTTTTTGTTTTAGTTGGATTAAGGCATTTAGTCTCAAAACTCTTTTTTTGTTTATTTTATCTGTATTACTTCCCTCTTTTTTTTTAAGTTCTGTGGTTTTGAATTCATGATAAGTCTGTTATTTATTTCCATGCCTGTCATAATGTACTTCTATTTCAACTGGCTAAAGCTGCTGCAACCATCCAAACCAGCTGTTTGCCTGTGACATCCCAGAGCTAACAGCAAGACAACAATGTTCTTCACTAATCACAGCTGCTGACTGCAATGGTCTGTGACACAGCCAGCTTCCATTGAATTAGCAACTCCATTTACCTGCCCATATTCTTCCTCAGTAAGGAAGAATATGATACTTTTACTGATGTTCCATCAGTAAGAAACTTTAAGTATAAACAAGAGGATTGACAAAAAAAAAAAAAAAAAAAAAAAATTATGCAGTTGCAAGAAGCTGCTGCACACCTAATGACTGTTTAAAAGCAATCAAGTGGAAGCAGCAGTCTGAGTTGTAGATCTCTATATTTTATTGCTAAGTGTTGGTCACAGCACCTCAGCTGTTTACATTATTGCTATGTAAATCACCTGGGGTCTCATTTATAACCGTTGCGTACGCACAAAATGGGGCCTGAAACTTGCGTATGTGCGGCCTTTCAGGGCAGCTCTGACCCATATTTAAAAATGCAATTACAAACATTCAATTCAGTTTGAAAATGTTCAGAAATATTAAAACAATTAACTGTTAAATGGTCTTCCACTTTTGATCATATTTTGACATGGAACACATTTACAGGCACTACAACATTGTCACTTTGAAGTTGTCAAAGTTATGTGTCTGATCTCTGTTGTGAGCCAACTTTAGATTTTATGCACGCATAAATTACTGTGACCATATGACTGGACAATAAATTGACAAGCCTCTCCCAGGTCTAGTTGAGTGACGTAATGAAGCCAGCAAATATACAAAAACATGTAGTTTTCATTACACGCCAGTAGATGGCAGCACAAATCCACGGAAAGGCTGGTCTTCACGTCTGATCTGATTTAATATTAAAAGTTACAAATCTAACGAAGAATTACGGTTGTATTCAGAGTGAGTGTTTTATGAATGAGGTCAGGTGTTAGGTGTCCGTGACACAATAAAAGTAGCATAAGGCTCAGTGTGTGAAGAATTTTGTAATATCCAGGCTGAGATTTGAACCGGCGTCATCTAACAAAAGAGAAGAGCAACCTTAAGAGATGGGATTTGTAGTTTTTCCGGCGACCACGTTTTTCGTTACGGACATGCGCAGGACACATTGTTTTTGAACCAACGGAGTCCGGAGGTGACGTAATTCATCATGGGATTTGTAGTTTCCCGGCGAACACGTTTTTCGTTACGGACATGCGCAGTACACATTGTTTTTGAACCAACGGAGTCCGGAGGTGACGTAATTCATCATGGGATTTGTAGTTTTCCCGGTGAACACGGTTTTCGTTATGCACATGCGCAGTACACATTGCTTGTGAAACAACGGGAGTCCGGAAGTCACGTTATTTAACCTGGGAGTTGTACTTTTTCGCGGTGAACACGTTTTTAAAACAACTACAGCACTACAATTATTACTACATTTACTGGGTAAGTGTATCTCTGTTAAAGATAGATTGGCATCTTGTTAGCTGCAGTTTGTAAGCAAAACATCCCTACTTCCAGCACCGTGTTAAGTGTTAAACCCTCTGCTGCAGACAGCAGCAGCATGTAAAATCAGAGTCACACATGAATTAATCAATAAAGGTTGTGTTTTTGATTATATTGTATGCATGTAGACCAGCCATACTCATCTCAAGGCCCTCCGGCCAAATCCGGCCCGTCGGGGACTGTTGACTGGCCCGTGATCATACATGAAAATGATGAGCAAAGATTTTTCTGAAGTAGGCCTAGCTCTTCCAATATTTTATTTTATATAATATATATATATATATATATATATATATATATATATATATATTGGTGAAAAGTGGTGAAAATAGTTGGAGAACCAGCATAAAAATGTTTGTAGTACCACAGATATTCCAAGTCTCACTGATGTTTTAAAACAGTTGCATTCCTTCCATGAATTTCCATATAATGCATCTCAATGCTGAGTTGGACTTGGATGTGACAATGTTTTCACATTAGCAGCTTCAGGCCAGGCTCAAGATGAACCTCTGAATTTGAGGTCATAGCTGTAACTGAAATAATGGTGAAACGATTGGTGGTGCTATTGCAACACTGGCAGCAAACTTTAATTATGTGTCCAGTGGCACTAAATACTTTTAACAATATTGTCTTGAGTTAAGCATTTATTATTCAGTATGCTGCTAAACAGCTAAGACTAAATAACTACATCACTCGGACAAATCTGCTGCATGGGAATTAAATTTTTTTTTCTTTTTTTTTTGATGAATTGATGAAATTGTCAGATGAATTCTTTGAATGACTTAAGTATTTTGTTAAAATGGGGATAACTTTCAGGTCTTGGTACTCTAAACTTGGGAGAATCCTGTCACTATAAAGTCTTGATATTTGGAAACCTTACTGAATCTGAATCTTACTGGATCCATCATATCGTGTTGTATGTTTTTGTTACTTAAACAGTAAAGTTAAAATGGATTAGTGGTGTATAACCAGAGAATGGTGATTATTTTTGTCTTTTCAGGCACCAGGCAATCCAAGCATCTATTTTACCAGAGACCTTGTTGTTCAGTGCCTCATGTTGTACATCGGAGAACATACTGATAAACTCTTCAAGGACTTTAAAGTAAGTTAAAGCACATGTTAAAAGAGAAAAATGTTATATTCTGCCACGCACCCTGATGAATTCTTTGAATGACTTAAGTATTTTGTTAAAATGGGGATAACTTTCAGGTCTTGGTACTCTAAACTTGGGAGAATCCTGTCACTATAAAGTCTTGATATTTGGAAACCTTACTGAATCTGAATCTTACTGGATCCATCATATCGTGTTGTATGTTTTTGTTACTTAAACAGTAAAGTTAAAATGGATTAGTGGTGTATAACCAGAGAATGGTGATTATTTTTGTCTTTTCAGGCACCAGGCAATCCAAGCATCTATTTTACCAGAGACCTTGTTGTTCAGTGCCTCATGTTGTACATCGGAGAACATACTGATAAACTCTTCAAGGACTTTAAAGTAAGTTAAAGCACATGTTAAAAGAGAAAAATGTTATATTCTGCCACGCACCCTTTCCTCACACTGGTATGTTTTGAATGCTAAATTACAGCACAACCCTCTGCCTGTAAAACCCTACATTTTAGCATTTATTTGTTTTTAGGGATACTTATCATCTTTACTTATCAGTCACACAACTGGCCTCATGAATACAAAACAAGTAGACATAGAACTTGTCAAATCAAATCAAATCTGATTTGATTTGATATTCAACTTGTAGTCGAAGCTTCAGGGACTCATACGCCCCTGAATAATAAATCACAGTGGTCATTTGTCCCCGCTCACATGCACATTGACTGTTGTTTTCGTCCTTGGTATTCGTGGCCTTCGTTGGTTTTCGTCTCCTTTTCTCATGTTGAAGTAAGTTTTAGTCGTCAAACCAGCAGCTAATTTGGACATTAACTACTGGGATCTTTGCAGTTAATCATTTCATCATTTAATCACAATTTTCAGTACGTATAAGTTCCACGTTACTAAGTTTTTAGCTTTTTTTTCTATCCTCACATGATGCTTTGCATCCAGATCTGTGCAGGGAAGCTCACTTTTAGCCCAGAAGGTGTGTTTTGGTTTAAAGTTTTATAAACGGTTTGAAATCTGGAGCAGGAAAAGGAGGAGGAGGTAAAAAGAAAAAGAAAAATATTCCTTCTCATATACCGCTGTTATTTCTGACCCCCCTCTTCAGTAACAGGGACATGCTGATGGGTGGGGTTTGAGGATGGGCTCTAACATGGGATTGCATTTCCTTATAAAATAGTGGTGTTAACCCCCTCAACAGCCTACTGTGTTTTTATTTTATGTAAAAAAAAAAGGCACCTGTCTCTCGTTAAAGACAAGCATAGTGAAACTTCAGTAGCGTCTCTTACTGTCTTTCGGC
Source organism: Melanotaenia boesemani (assembly GCF_017639745.1). NCBI lineage: Eukaryota > Metazoa > Chordata > Actinopteri > Atheriniformes > Melanotaeniidae > Melanotaenia > Melanotaenia boesemani. The sequence continues at coordinate 22,415 of NC_055685.1, forward strand.
TTTAAACTTCACTCCCTGCCAGTCAGCATGAACTCATCCACTATCAGGTCCTTATTTTACTCAAGACTTTGCATAGTTGCCAAGGCTGAAATGTTAAAATTGGAAACGTATTAAACACACATATTAAATCTGCTAGCAGTATTGTTTTAGAAATGGTTGGCCAGTCCACCAATTTGGATAGAAATTCCTAAACAAGTTTGGGATGGACTTCCATGGATTTTTGTCCAGACACATTAAATTCCTATGAAATAAATACCAGAGCCTGTTGATTGGAGTCTACATCAAGAGAATTTAATACCCTTTTAAAGCTGCACTACTGGACTTTAGCAGATTTTTGCACTTTGGTACACCCTAACAAAGGCAGATTTGGCATCTGTCCTCCCCATTCTCTCCTCTTAGCTCTCTGCCTGACTCAACTCTTGGTCTTTCATTTTCTCTCCTTCTTTTCCTCACTTCCTTTGATAACTTCCTTTTGTGTTTATTTGATGAATCAATCATGGTGCACAGTCAAAATGGCCAGTGATTCAATATGCAGTTGCTGGCATGTGACGCAGTGCCGTAAAGCTGAAGCAGTCAGACTTAGTGCAATTTTCAGCCTGCTGTCACTTAGTGCATTTTTCAGCCGGGTGCCTCTTATCCGCCTGGTCCTCCGGCTGGGACTAGCTAACCTTAAGGTTGCAACCATAAGTGAATGACACTTTGAAAGTGTGGCTTTTCTCTCTGGCTGATGTTGTGGAACCTGAGAGAGTTTGCGAGTCATCTTGTGGGTCAGGGACGGTTTGGAGGAAGCCTGGAGGCCATGTGGATGCGGCCCCAGTGTCCACGGGGAGAGAGGATCACTGCAACAGTAACAAACAGTGGTGTTACCAAGTTGCTGACTTGTTATGACAGGGAAGTGCTGTGTTGATGTTTAACTCTGAGCTTTGAAATGTATAGTGCGGCATTGGCCCAAGGCTGATGGAGTGTCTCTAGTTGTTGCTGATGCCTATGTTAATATGAAAGCATTTATGTTAGACTGCAGACTCTGTGCATGAAGTATGGATAAGATATTGGGCTCCATCTTGAGGCTGTTTCCTTGGCAGACTCACTGCACAGGAGCACACTTTTCCTGCATGTCCAATGTGCAGGACTCCAGACTAACTTTTTTACGTGGAGCACAGCAGCCCCTAACTTAAATTTTTAGGAGATTGCCTTGCATAGCAAGTATTCACATTTCCTCTCGTTTTCACTGTATTAGTGATAAATGCTTGAACAATAAATTCAGAAATTACAATGTTTACAATTCACTTTTTTTTGGGGGGGGCAGCAATTGACATAAAAATATCTTACTGGCCTCATGAATACAAAACAAGTAGACATAGAACTTGTCAAATCAAATCAAATCTGATTTGATTTGATATTCAACTTGTAGTCGAAGCTTCAGGGACTCATACGCCCCTGAATAATAAATCACAGTGGTCATTTGTCCCCGCTCACATGCACATTGACTGTTGTTTTCGTCCTTGGTATTCGTGGCCTTCGTTGGTTTTCCTCTCCTTGTGCCATGCGTGTCGAATGACCTATGAAGCTGACCTTGCGAAATGCTGTTTTTGTTGTTTTAGGATGCTGATGGAGGCACTGTGGCTCAAGACCACCTTAAACAAAGAATGAAAATCAAGTCCAAACTATCATGTGGAGGGGGTGAGGGTCCTTGCTGCTCTGAGTAATGTTGCAAGGGCTTGTGCCATGCGTGTTGAATGACCTATGAAGCTGACCTTGCCTATACCAATCACATAAAGTTTTATAAAAATAAAGTTGTCTGTAGTCCAAGTGGTGTTGGTAGATTTTACGTAACATTTTCAATGAAATGAAGTTACTTTTACTCCCATTTTGACATGGAGTTGCTAAATCCAACACATTTTCTATGTTCTGTTATATAGCATGTACTCAATTTTTTTATTTAAAATTAGTTCATTTTTTTCAATTTATTCTAATCAAAATGTAGGTAATTAAAATTACTCAATTATATCAAGTGTCACTTTGTTGCCATAATTTCATTGAGTAACCTCAGTTCATATGTTTTACAGTGTAGAGGTTGTCACATGTGTCTACATGTAATGTTCATTGTTCAATAAAAAACGGTGACAGTATTCTATTGTGTCTGTTTTATGCCTCTTAAAAAAATAAAAACATCTAAAACCTGCAGAACAGTGGCTCTGAATTGTGTCTGTGCTGTAGACATTACAAATATGTGGAGATATGAGCATTTAAAACAAAAACATTATTTGCTACCAATCTAAGGAAAAAACTTGATTTTAGGATATGCTGTCTCCTATCATTTTCCACGCGCTTGGTGAGCATTAGAGATATACGCAAAAGGGAAAAGTGACATCTGAGACGTCGGGGAAACTTGTTGGGGCGACTTGTGGTCCACCAGTGGAATTTCTGAAAAGGTAAGTTGCAGCACATAACTCACATATTGAGCTGCAGAAAGTTTTTCTGCCATCCACCCTCTGATATCTAAAATACAATCTAACAAGACATCACTGCCCGGTGCTCATCACGAGTCACTGACACATATAACTGTGTGTCATAGTTAATAGTTAA
>NC_055685.1:30000-71301 GCF_017639745.1 Melanotaenia boesemani
GGAGGAGGAGGAGGACGCCGCTGTCTCCGCCGATGATGATGCAAACACGTCCCCCGCCACAGCGTTGCCAGCGGCAAACAAAAAACAAAAAAGCAAAAGGAAACGATGTCAGATATGTCCCTGGAAAAAAGATTGTAAAACGGTAAATGTGTGCTACGCGTGTAAGAGATATGTGTGCAGAACCCGAGCGGTCATGTACTGTCCGTCTTGCTGTAACGCAGATGCGGAAACTTCAGCGGGAGCGGTCGTAGCGGGAGACCAGAGAAAAAAAAAAATAAATGTAAAAAAGAATAAAAATAAAAGAGAAACACAATAAATCATTGCAACAAAATCATGGTCCTTGTGTTCTTTTGGGTTTCCTGACTGACAGCAAAAAAACAAAAACAAAAAAAAATAAATAAATAAATAAAAGTACAGAAAAAACATAAAACAGGGATGAACTCCAAAAAAAAAAAAAAAAAAAAAAAAACCAAAAAAAAAAAAAGAGGTCAGAGAGCTAACACGATCCCAAAGGCAAGAAAAAGAAAAAGAAAAAAGAAAGAAAATCAAACCAAATAAAGTATGAGATAAACCAAAAGCCTGTGGTATACATTGAAATGAGCGAAGAGAGCACAAGGGTTATACATACAGGATTGTGTAGAGGCCACTTGTAAGGGGGGTGTTTTTAAATCCACCCCCCCTCTTTGTAGCTCGCACCACGCGGGGAAGCAGCTCGCACCACGCGGGTAAGCAGCGTGGTGTTTTGCTACGTTTTGTGATACTTTTTCGGTGTAATGGCAGGAACAAGCTCGTGGGTGCAAATCAAGGAAGGACAAACTACAGGAACTTGTAGCTGGTGCTTGTGACAGTACGGTGACATTTGGAGGGGCAGGAGGGTCAACCACCAATCTCCTGACTGGAAGGGGATCAGCACTACCTGAGTTACAACCACTCACAAAATAAACCAATTAACCAAACACATGACACCACACAGAGATTAACATGGAAAGAAAAAAAGGTCCAGAAGCTATCAGGATCCCAAGGTTAAAAAACATAATATAAAATGAAGTATTGAATAAACAAGCAAGCTGCAATATAAATTGAACTCAGGTAGGAGAGCAAGACATATTAAAACAGGACTGCATAGAGGACACTTCTAAGGGGGCTGTTTTAAGATCCACCCGTCTTTCTTTTGCAGCTCACACCATGCGGGGAAGCAAGGCTTACTAATGTAAGGAGCGAACACAGTATTTCTCTGGGGAAAAGGAGCACAGAAATGATATAAGTGAAGACTAAACGGAGTAAACTTGAGAAGTAATAGCCGGTATCTTCTCAGTCAACAGTCAACCGAAATGATGGAAAATTATTGTAGCGCAAACACAGACGTTGAAGTGGTCTCATCGTACTTGGACACATCACTGGAGTTCAATCCAATCCAATCTACTCTTGGGCAGTTTCTGTGCAGAGCCCTAGGAGTGCAGTGGAAGGGATATCAGACGTCCACAAAGGTGGTACCATTGGGTCTACCATGCGCACATGTGCGTATTGTTGGAGACGGTAACTGTTTCTTCAGAGCAATCAGCGAGGCAGTGTGTGGTACGGAAGAGCATCATGCTCTAATTCGAGAAGCCGTGGTCTCGCAGCTTGCGAGAAACCCGAGAGCATATCAAGGCACACTTAGACTGGGCTATGAGTCTGTGGCAGACTACATCAATGAGTCAAAGATGGGAGCTCTGGGCACTTGGGCAACAGAAATAGAGATTCAGGCAGCGGCAGACTACCTTGGTGTCAACATCCATACTTATCACATGGGACGCTGGCTGAAATACAGCTCAAGAGACTTGGTCATGTCCGAGGAGGGAATCTATTTAGAGAATTCAGGAAGCCACTTTGATACAGTGGTCTGCGTACAGAAGGCTGACATGGAGTCCTGCCACGGTTACTGTAAAGCTATAAGAAATGCATTGTCCCTACCCTCAAATGTGTTTCCCAAAAGCCTTCGTGACTATGCCGGTTCTACAAAGTCAGACTGCTGGGGTGAAGATTGTCATCACAACAAGTGTAAACACAGTACTACTCGGATGGACCCAGTAGAGATGACAGATCCCACGCCTTTCGGTGACTCTCAACATTGGACAAAGGATCGAAACAAAGACAACTGCTCAACTTTACCAATGGACCCAGTTGAGAACATGGAGCCTGGATCTTTTCAAGATCTCACCCAAATGTCTGACAAACAGCGAAGATGTACAGCTGCTGCTGCTGCTGCTGATGATGATGATGATGATGATGATGATGATGATGATGATGATCAAGATGATGATGATCAGGATGATGTTGCTGTTGATGATGGGGATGATGACAGTGATGTGGATCAGAAGATGGAGAGGAGCTGGACTCCAAAAACAGCAAGCAAGGGGCAAGACATGAGATGGTCCCCATTGCACAGGTCATGGGATGGCTTCATGGCATGGCTAGGCAACCGGTGGTGGGGCGCAGTGAACCGAAATGTCATCGCCAAGTATCTTAGGAATAACAGCCGTCGTGCTGGGGATATTGTCATTGCAGCACACTGGGGTGAAGAACACGGTGGTGTGTGTTCTGTTGCGGTGAAGAGGTCATTCGGGATGCTATCATTTAGTGTGGTCCTCTACAATGATAAGTACGTATGTACGAATCTGGTGGAGGGGGAATTTTCAAATCCCATCGAGATCTTCAAGCTACTGGCCATGGAAATGGAATATATACACCTGCTGCCTGTGCCAAAGGATTTAGAGTCAGCTCCAAGGACGTGTTTTTCGGTCACTCACGTAATGAAAGAGATGACATCTACGATCACAAGATTTAAGAGAGCATGGTGGGGAGCATTGCTCGGAAGTCAGGAAGGTTCAAGTCAACATCGCAGAGTACTCGAGTGTTTGCGCAAGCATACAAAGATGTCTCCAAACCCAGCCGCAATTCTGTACTATGCAGATGCAATGTGTGATGGATATTTGTTTGAGGTTGTGACAGGACAAGGAAAGAGATTCAAGGTTGCGTTTGATAGATCGGGCTTCACACTTGGAACCGATGAACGTTACATGAGACTTCAGGATGTGTTGTTTTACATCTGTGTGAACGAAAACATTACATTCGTCCCTAGAACGCCTGACACATCATGCGCAGACTCAAGTTTTGGGGAGGCAGACTAGAAGGGACTGCTGAGTTGCTAAGCTATCTGGTCTTTCTTATTTTATGCTATTGGGTGTCTTTACCACTAGTTATTCCTTTATTTGTAGTCTTAGAACTTTGTGTACATGTTTTTGTGTTCTTTTTACATATTATCCAAATGAAAATGTATTACCAAGTGTTTCTGTGAATGTGAAGTAACACAAGCAAATTAATAAAAACTAAAAAAAAAAAAAAAAAAGAAAAAACACATCCACTGACTGAGATGCCTTTTTGTCTTTTTATTCTCAGCAGACTCAAGTTTTGGGGAGGCAGACTAGAAGGGACTGCTGAGTTGCTAAGCTATCTGGTCTTTCTTATTTTATGCTATTGGGTGTCTTTACCACTAGTTATTCCTTTATTTGTAGTCTTAGAACTTTGTGTACATGTTTTTGTGTTCTTTTTACATATTATCCAAATGAAAATGTATTACCAAGTGTTTCTGTGAATGTGAAGTAACACAAGCAAATTAATAAAAACTAAAAAAAAAAAAAAAAAAAACACATCCACTGACTGAGATGCTTTTTTTTGTCTTTTTATTCTCAAACATCACAAGTGGTCATTGACACAATGTTTTCTTATTTCTCAAAACAGATTTATAGGCATGCATGTATGTGTGTACATTCACTATGACTTTTCCCGATTTGATCATCACCAACATACAGAGCAGTGACAGGTGCTCATATTCATAAACTACAGCAAAAACAAAAAAAAAAAAAAAAGAAAACAAAACTTGCAAGTGACACAGTGATATTTGTTAGCAAGGTTTCATCCATAGTAGTACTCGTACCACTCGTTTAAGGTCATCTCTCTACTCCATAGAAAGTTCAGTGGAGTGCTCCTGATCAGTGCATCGGCACTCAACTGCCGTGTGATGCTGCCATGTAGGGTATGAATCGCTTCTTCCTCACAACCCTGTACAATTTGCAAGCTCTCCATCACTTTTTCGTATATGGTCTGCAGCGTTGAGCCATACAGTACAGTCAGTGACATGCGTCCAGTGATCTCACCAATGTTTTCTGAGGGACTCTCGATCAACACTCTGACATGAGATGTGTTTTCATCTACGATGGCAAAGTTATCCGCATACTCTTTCAAGGTCTGGTACAGGCCGGTGATGTATCTGAGTTCTGCGTAGGGGACAAAGATGTTTGTCCTATATGCACTTCCGTGACGGGAGGGTGCATGCACATAATCCAGGTCTGCATTGTGGTCAGCGTCCAATTGCTCAGTAGCACGAGTGACGATTTCCGGATCATCGAGCGAAGCTGATCTCAGTAGGGCCAGAATGTTGCGGAGGGCCTCAAAGTCCTCATCAGCGTGCTGCTGTTCTCTGGGCATGCATACGCGGCTGTCTGCGCACCTTGGAAAAGTGAAAGAGGGGTGGTTGTAGCTGACCCTTTTTCTAACACAGGCAACTCCCAGCTCCGAGCACAGCTCGCATATGAATTCAAACTCCCCACGGGTAGATGTCGAGAGAATCTTCAAAGCAGCTGTAGCCTTATCCGTGACCCAGAGGCTATTGGACATCATAAAACTGAGAACGTTGGCCAGGGCCTGTCTATTTTCCTCATCGTACACAGGCAAGCTGCGGTAGAAGGGTACTGTGTCTGTGCCTGCTATTTTTACGCAAGGTCCACACCCAACCTCCACGTGCCACTGGGAGGACAGCTTGGACGGATCGTTTGTCAGGACCCTCTTTTTGGTATCATTGAGTACCGTGAACTTGACTGGTATTTTTTCCAAGGATCCATGCTTGTACGCCACGAGGCTCATGTTGTCAATCACAAACAGAGTGCTGTGTCCTCCAATTGGTATGAGGCCACTCAGGTCAACTTTGAAGATTGCAGGCTGATAGGCTTTGCTAACTGTGGTCATAGTGTGTGAGAACAGGTACTCCCTCTGACTGAAAGACATGTCTGGTGCTGTGTAGATGTCCCCGGTATACAAGAGGCTGTGTGTCAACTGTGTGGTGTATATATGCATGCATATATATGTCTATATATATATATATATATATATATATATATATATATATATATATATATATATATATATGTGTATTTAGTTTTGTTTTCAATCTTAAATGTTTCAGTTTTCTTTCTTTTTCTTTCTGGATTTGGGACTTTGTTGACAGTTCTCTTAGTCTTGTACTTTCTCTTTCTTACTCTTTCTTATTTTCTTGTGTTGTGGGCATCTCTGCACAATCTTTCACCAAATTAGGGCTAAGCACGGAGCGAGATCTGAGATCCGAGCAAAGTGTCACGAAAGCCAGCGTCTTTCGTTGAAACACTGTCCTAACTTTCTTTTCTTGTCTGGACCATAGACGCACTGGATAAGTCTTTGACCAGGTATGTTGTTTGCGTAAAGGTCCATATAAAAGTTTTTACATCCAACGCAATGGTACTTGACCTCAGTTCCATCGGTGAGCCATTTTCTCTTTCCGAGCTTGACTTCAGTTGCCCTGAGCCACTTCTTCTGCTTGAAGACCGTGATCCAAGCTCGCATGAGCTCCCTGTCTGCGCACGAGTAGGGCATGATGCAAAGGACAGACTCGGGATACATACGCGAGGCCGATGAGCTGAACACTTCGGGTGCATTTATCTGCAACATGAGTATGGTCTGATACACGAGACCGGCCAGATCAACTAGGTCCCTCTCACAGAGCTCACTCTTGGTCACACAGAGGCCGCCTGTAGGAGAGCTGATCCCAGCATCAGATAACATCACAGGTGGTACGGAAAGCACAATGAAAGCGTTATCCCGCGAGCGGTCACCCTGGGAGGTTTCTGTGGAGGTACTCCACAGAGACACTGTTCCCTCGGACATGGCCTCTGTGAGCTTCATCCCAAGCAAAGCGCTTAGGTGCGCGTAAACTGCGTGGGGCTCTAGTGACATGTCCTGAGTGATAACCTTGAGACAAACATTGAGTTTCTCACCGGAGATTCGTGACACAGTCTCCCTGTTCTTTCTTAGGTCTTTCAACTCCTGGGTCCCACAGGCTGGAATCATGTGTTCCGGACAATTGTTCATGATTGAGTTGAATGCTAAGCTCGCCCTCTTCAGCCTCACTCTCACGGCAGCGATGCGCTCGAGCAGATGTGCTCTACAATCATTCAGGCTACCTGGGCCCATGGTAGAGCTGTACATGCGTCCAGGGAGACAGTAGTCTATGATGCAGTGTGCGAGCAGTTTCCCGGAGCGGTTCACCAGCTCGCTATCTGCGAGGTGTGCAATCAGCACCCTAGAGTTTGAAAAACACTTGTTTAGTGGTTGGTACGGGTGTGGGGTGAGCTCTGCTTGCACGATTTCATTTTGCGGCGCATCTCCATGCCCGCTCTCGGGAACGGTCTCACGTGTGACAGTTTTGCCATATGCATTGCGGGACCGCGAACCCGCGAGCTCGCACAAGAGCGAGCCTCCAAACATGGCAGTGATACACCCCGTATTGGCCTGCAGATTTAGTGGGTATCTGTAGAACGTGGCCTCGCAAGGGTTGCACTTGTGAAACTCATTGCACTCGACCGGCTTGACAGACAATCCCGTGATGTCCTTGAGCCAGGTCTTGACAATTTCAACGAAAGTGGTCCTCACGCTGGAGCTCGCCACTTTCAAGCGCTCAAGCGTGTGCTGGCTGAAATGTTTGTTCTTAGCAGATTTGATGAGGCTGTTCCAAGGAAAGAACCCGCATCCCATCTTGGATGCGATGACTTCCGAAGCTTTGCACATAAGCAGGTCTCGCACAATGGCCTGCTCGCGCGAGAACATGTGGTTCATGCAGTACCGTGAGTCTTTGTATAGCGTTCTCACAATGAGTTTACCGTGACCCGATGCGCCGTCTTGCATGGGAACAAGCGATACGGAAACCGCGGAGAAGCCCGAGTCCAGCTGCAACGTTTCCACTTCTGTCACCCTGTGTGAGATGAGTATGCTGTTGGCTCGATGCAGCTCTAACCACCGGCTGACGTGATCCACTTGTAGCTTTTGCTCCGGATACAGGATGACATCTCCCCGCTTGAGCTGGTGCCAGGGACAGGTGGAAAAGCATGAGATCCGATCCCTCTCCAGCTTGACGCAGTCCCCTTTCATGACACAAGATATGAAAGTCTCGGTCACAGCAGAATCGCAAGGCGAACGCACGCTTTTGAAAGCTGAGAGGCCCCTGACTTTGACGGAGATCGAGGACAGTTCCCTCTTCTCGGTGTCAAGGCTGTGCGTGAGGGCGACGTATGTCTTTTTTGCCACGTGGCAGTAGATGGAGCAACTATTTTCATACTCCAGCCTGACTCGCCTGCCTTTCACAAAAGGTGTGGTAATATCCATGACTTTTCCGGAGTCAGGTACGCTGGCCACGTACACTGGATAGCCTTCATTGGTGAGCGTTCTTCTAGGGTCTCTCACAACTTTTACAGGTGTGTTCCCTCTGCCAATCACGTACATCCTCTCAAGAGTATCCTCCACCAGGGCTGTGTGCACGTAGTCTAAGAAGGCTGGCACCTCGGCACCCGCACGCTTGAACTTCTCGCCTACGACCTCCCGCGCCCGGCAAGCAAACTCTCTGAGGTGCTCAGTTACAGACCCGCTCCTCTGACGCTCCTCTTTCACACGCGAGTCAGTGTCTGGCAGCTCCTCGACCTCTACAAGCTCCTCGTCCTCTGAGAGCTCCCCGGGTCCGTATCCGACTGCGACCATCACGCTGTCCGTGTCTCCGTAGATCACGGGGCAGCGGTGACTGTAAAATGTGGACACGCACCTGTTTACCACGGCAATCTGTTGCCTTCCGTGTCCAGAAATCAGAGGACCGCACGGGTGCGGGGCTGTTCCATAAAATGAGTTCGCCAGGACTTTGCACTCTCCCTCCTGCGTTTTGTAGTAGGTCCGCTCAGACTCACAAATGTCTGGCCTCTTGAGCCGCCGTTTTAACTCGGATCTTTGTTCGAGGTAGTACTCAACGGACGAAGCGAATACAGCTGGGGCACGGACAAAGTTGCCTCGATTCCTATCATACTTGAGAATGAGCGAGGCGTACGCAAAGCCCTCGGACTCCCAACAATAACACAGCCAACCGCTAAGATCGTGAGGAAAGTTTGTGGGAGGCCACGGGATAGTGGTCTCCGGGGAGATGTTGAGAGCGCACATGATGGCTGGGTACATACTTGCAAAGTCGAAGGAGAGCTCTAGACCCATGCCGGGTCCCGAGTAGTGTAGGCCTGTGAGAGGATCACACACAGAACCCCCTTTCCACGTTTCCCGCTGCTCATTGTACAGGCCGTCGTCCGGGACCCAGCGCATTCGGCTGGGCAGTTCCTTACCCGCTGGTCCTGCTCTCACTCTGAGAGAATCTAGAGAAAACTTGAGCTGAGGCATCTGGACCGAGTGAATGCTCTGCACAAAGCCGCCGAAGGTGTCCCCTCGTCCATGTACAATCACATCTATATTGAGTGTGGTCCTACATCGATGAAACAAGGCCGATACGGGGTTGAGGACTTTGGCCAGCCTGGCACACAACTGGGAGTCCACCAGGTTGTACACGAGCACGGCAAAGAGACTCTTTCCGCCCCTTTTGATCATCTCATCCATGGTTGCGTATGAAACGTCTGCCACTTTGCAGAGCTTTCTGGCCTCCTTGGGCGGTTTTCCGTGCAGCTCCCTGGCATTGGCAATGACGAAGGGCGCTATGTCGTTCAGCTTCATGCTCGTGCAGGCGAACTTAATCTCCCTGGTCCCTGTGACCCTGTACAAATCTATGACATTCATCCCGCAGGCGTTCATTTTGAAATGGCCCAGCTTAGCCTTTTTCTTGTTAAACTTTTCTATGTGCTCATAGATTGCACGGAGTTTGTAACTGGTCAGAGTCCTGCCCAGCAACAAGGAACCCACATCTTTGATCATATCCTTGTACATTTCCAAGTATCGCACGTTTTCGAACTGGAAGAAAGGTGGGACATCTTTGGCCAAGGCCCTTGTCACAAAGAGCCCGTTCCAGGCTTTCAGTAGCGAAGCGCATCGATGCTCTGTGGCTGCAGGCGTGCACTTGGCATAATTAGACACTGCATAGAAATGGACACGTTGCTCGATGACCCTGAGGTCGAACTCTGCATTGAATACATACAGAAGCTCGATTCCGTGCTGGTACAATATTTTGATCGTGTTTTCCAAAAGAGCGAGCTCGCCCGAGCATGGATAAAATTTGATCCTCACAACCTCATCTATACCAGCACTCTTGGCCAGTTCGTGGTCAGCCTCTGGGTGCGGGTTACAGCCAGCAGCAACCTTGCGCGTGTTGTAGAGAACCACCAGTTCTTTTCTATGATGTTCTTTGGAGACCTTGGGCACGTGGGAGTTTACGATGACCAGCGAGATGCAGGTGATTTCGTGTAGCTGGCCTGGCAGGTCTGGTGCAAGAACAGGAATGGACACGTGCTTGCACTCTTTGCGTAACTGGGATCTGCCCGTGTTCAGAGCAAGAACCAGTTTCTTCCTGTAGTCTGTCATGTCAGCAACCATACGTTCGGTGCAGTAGGGAAACTTGTAAGCAAAGGACTCACATCTAAGGGATGTGTCTAGATACGATTTATCAAACACCGTTTCAATGTCCAGACAAGCGGACCGGTAGAAGTGGTGTGCGTGTTTGCTGTCAAAGAGCTTGGCCTCCGCTTCAGACCTTTCATGATCGTAGATGAGATCTGAGACACGGAGGTCTCGGTTCAGTTTGTTTGCGGGCATAAAATACACCCTACCGAACATGACATTAGAGCACAGAGCGGGCGTGTTACCGTCTCGAGCCACATAGTAGCCTTTGTCCGGGCAAAAGTCCCCAAACGTCAGTGCACCTCTCACCGTTTCCACATACTTTTTGGCCAGGCCTATGCGTTTGAGAGGGAACACTTGAGCGTTTACTCTTCGCTTGATGTCTTCGTGGAGAACGCGAGTATGAACGGGTTCACACGCAAAGTGCTTTGACCATGTTTTCTTCACGGATTCCCAGGTCTCTGTTTCACCGTCTTGGTCAGAGATGAGGTCTAGATCATAGCCCACAATGGGAGCAATGTCAGTAACTTTGAAGTGCACTGTGGTGTGGATACTGATGTGTTGTGCCTCAACCACCACCAAGCCTCTGCACAGAAGTACTTCTTCACATTTGTGGAATAGGACAGATTTCACCATGACTCCGACCAGATCACGCTCGTATTTGGTATTGACAGCTCTGTGCAGGGGAAAGACACTGGGAAACAGGCCCACAAAAGGCACAGCGGTGTCCATGTTTGAACAGACAGACTTTTGACAGGCATTACAAGACTCATACAAAACGATCTGTAATTAGAAAGAGCTCACTTTGTTTTACAACGTGAGCTCTTTTTATGATGACTGGGTGCTGGTGGGGGCAGAATGGGTGTGCCTGTGTGTGTGTGTGTGTGTGTGTGTGTGTGTGTGTGTGTGTGTGTGTGTGTGTGTGTGTGTGTGTGTGTGTGTGTTTTATTTTTCTGTTCTAGCTGGTAGTGTATCTAAAACCCTTGTGAAAACACACCTGTGTTAACCCACTGGTACTTGTCAAGGGTTGCAGATTACTCATGTTTTTTTCTTTTTATGTATCACGTAATTGATCATTACTATGGTCCCTCGCTTGCAGGTGGAGACACAGTGCCTACTTGGAGATTAAAACAAGACAAGAGACAACACTTCAGAATTGAGACAACCATGAGGGCCACTGAAGCAAACAAACAAACGCTGATTCCACACGCAGGTCTCTATGAAGAAACGTGGTCTGTTGGGTTGCTGCTCACGGACCACAATGGTAAAGTTATAGCAGGCGGGAGTTACAAAGATGGCGGTCTTACTGTTCCAAAGATCTCTGCAATGGAAATCGCTCTTGACCTGGATGACTTTGAGTCAGTGCAGTGCACACCAAAAGAGACTTTAAAATCTCACCCCAAAGAACTGATCATATCTCGGGGTAGCTCCAGCGTTCGCTTCAGAGACCGTGACTCTGTGACATGGAAGGGGAAAGTGTCATTGTCTGAGGAACCAGGGGAGGATACTTTCGAGGAGGTCATGGGGAATCGTCTGAAAATACACATCAATCCTAATTTAAATTCTACCTTGACTGTGTACACAGAGAAAGATAATCAGCATAATGAATCGCACGGTGTTCTTGTCATAGCTCCCAATATCATATCAGCAGAAGACTTGGTCAAGTGCGAACGTGTCCGGTTCACGTGTAAGCGAACAGACGGAGGTACTTTTCGTGTGAGCATAAAAGGTCCTAAGCTGTGCCACGATGGCGATCGCTTGCAGAGCACGATTCTCCTACCCAACGGGGGATGGTTTTACGGGCCGCACTCGGAAGAATGGTTCCAACCGCCAGACTGCGTGGAGATTCCAGGGGCAATGCAGAGCGGGCTAAACATCGCAAACCCTGACGATATCGTGATTTCCAGAGGACACGGGACAGTGCTGCTGCGCTCGAATGGTGAATGTGAATCTAGAGGGTCCGTGATAGTCTTACAACTTCCTGTGCCCGCTGTATCCCCACAGGATCATGGTGTGAAGCCCATTGTTATCTTTTGCTAAGATATCTGTCACTCTCACGGGTTACTTTGATACCATTTTCTCCCAAGGTACGCTGATGTATTGCATTGTATATGAAATGGTGAAGTGTCTGCCTGTGTAATGTTATGTCACGTACCCCTGAGCACCTGTAGATATTGTCATGATAAAGATGTTTTGCGAACAACATTCATCCTTGACTGCTTTTTCTTTATTTCAGTCACACAAACACACAAGACACACTATTCTTTGACTGTCCAAATTTTTTATTATTGTTATTATTACTCATGGGTCACAGAGAATGATGACAGTTACAGGGATACCTTGTGTGATCTTCTGAGGGAATTAAGAATTGAGTGTGTTTCTATGAACATTTCCTACAACATCTTCGTTCGTCTCTTTGCATGATGTGGTAGTATACCGCCACCACCACCACCACCACCACCACGACCACCACCACCACCACCACCACAAAAATACATGTACCCTACAACTGCAGATAGTGTAGCACACCATGACATGAGTATCGCTATAGAAGTCCAAAGGACAGCGTCGCTTGCGAATCCAGAGAGCCAACCTCCGAATGTTACTCTGCTGGCTGTCATCTCATCGTAGCGTTTGTCAAACTCTTCTAAGCCTCTTGTGATGTTCTCTAAGTCCTGGCGTACATCAAGGAGCTGGACACTTGTGTTTATTGCCTGTAGTATATCCATTTCGGGTATTCCGGGAACACTATGTTTTATGAGTTCAGAGAAAGAGATTGGTCCGTCCGATATATGCGCCCTGGAAAACGGTCTAAGCGGTGGTGAATCAATCTCCACGGCCGCTGTTCCCTCCATCCAGGTGACTTTCCTGTTCTGGTAGCAGATGCCCCGGTGGCAAGGTGCGCACACAAGTTTACACTCACTGCGATCCTTTCTGCATCTCAGGTACCTTTCGTGAATTTCTGGTTTGTGGCAGTATCTGCTATGGCATTCAGACGGTTCGTAATACTCTCCGTGAATTAACCACACCTTGTAGTCGGGCCAACAAGGAACTGCGTCCGTGCTCATGGTTGGCATGGGTATGATTTCCCGCACCACAGTCTGTTCCACGGTCCCGGGTACCTGGTGTACTATGAAAAGTTTTCTGTCTTTATACAAGGCAGTGGCGACCGTTGGGAAATCCGAAAGACCAGGGTGCTCCTTTATGATTGTCATACCGCTGGGACAGCTCCCTGAACGCTTCGAAGCGATCTGCCTGAGACAGTTGCCTATGCCTCTGGCCATAAATCTGGTGTGCATCGCGGCCTGGGTCATCTGATGGGTGACACTCTGCATCTGGGCATACCACATTTGGTAGCTAGCCATAACAGAAAATTTCACGTTTGTGTCTCGCAATGCAGCCTCAGTGTTTCTAATCATCGCGTCTCTAAGGAGTACAAAATTACTGTTGACGATCTCGTTATTTTTTTGGATTTTATTTTCTTGTTGGTCTAACCTTCCGTTGACTAAGGCTATGTTACTGTCCAATTTACTGCTCACCTCCACGAGCATGTTGGACACAGAGACGTAAGAGTTCTTCATATCATCCATCTGCTTTTGCAGAGCATCTACCCGAGTAGACACGTGATACGCGAGCCCCAGAGCTGAACCCCCTGTGACGATCCCTAGAAGAAATCGTTTTTGTCTTCTATGAGAACCACTTTGCTGCGGTGACGGTTTTTGGTCCAGCCATGGAAAAGGAGCGTTATCTGGCAGTTCGTAGACTTTCGCCTTGGTCTCCTGCACGGCCAGTTCCACTAGACCCTCTCTCATCAGCTCCCCGGCTCTGCGAGCATCGTTGATGATCTCGTGCGCAGAGTTGCACAGCCTCCCGTAGTCCTGCCTGCAGCTGTTATCCCCTCCGCATATGGCAATCAGACAGGGACGCAGAGCGCTCACGTCGTAGTCTATGCAGCTGACATTCATGTTGATGTAGTCGATTCCGGGTGTAAAGTTTGACACAAAGTACATAGCTTCGGCCGGTTTCACTATCACTCCGTGTTCCGCTTCCACAACTGGTTTGTCAATCGTGTAGCCGTCATCCACCTCTATCACATTCATGCTGTGCGTGGTCTCACCAGTGTTGTACGCTGTGCACACTTTGTTCACG
Organism: Melanotaenia boesemani; assembly: GCF_017639745.1. Taxonomy (NCBI): domain Eukaryota; kingdom Metazoa; phylum Chordata; class Actinopteri; order Atheriniformes; family Melanotaeniidae; genus Melanotaenia; species Melanotaenia boesemani. The sequence goes on from NC_055685.1 coordinate 43,867, forward strand.
GGGGGCACGTACTCCACCACCTGCTCCGAGTCCAGGATCCCCACCATATAATGGTTGTTATCCGTGGTGGGAATCAGTGTGTTGATGTTGACTGCGAGCTGCGGGGGCCTCTCTGATACAATCGCCTTTCTCCTTGGTTCTCCTGGGGTGCACGATTCAAGCTTGTAGAGGTTGGCTATGTATATTTTCTCGTAGCTCGTGCTGTACAACTCCTTATGAGGCTCCTTGAAGATGCCCAGTGCTCCATGTACAGCTATGAGTCCGGGACATACAATGGTGTTACTCAGGCCTATGCTGTACTGAGGGTCCAGGCAGTTCTTGGACCCAGAGGCAGGGTCCTTGTACTGGGTTTCGGGTATGTTGACTATGACGTTGTCCAATCTCAACAATTCACCCGTATCATAGGAGACAGCTGGAGCTGAGCGTCTGCTCCTGCTGCCTCCACGCTGTCCCGTAGATATTCCAGCCACCATCTGCTGCCTTTTCCAGTCTCTTAGCCTATGTACGGCCGACGTGATGCCCAGTATCGCGGGAGTGTCTGATCGAATGCCTCTTCTGAAGTCGGAATCAACCGGTGCTATTACGAACTGGTTGATGCCGAATGCCACGGAAATCAGCTCAGGAAAGCGCTTGAGCATTTCAAATGAAGTGGAGGTCACGGTCACGTTCACCATGATATTTCTGGCCCAGATGGTCACGCTGGAACCTGAGCAGCACTTGGTTTTGATGTCCTCTTGGCACTTTAACGCAGTGTTGGTCTCCATGTCGGCCAGAGACAGCTCCCCGATGATGTCCGGCTGTTGTTGCTGCTGGTGCTGCTGGTGCTGCTGCTGCTGCTGCTGCTGCTGCTGCTTCCGCTGCTGCTGCTGTTCCAAGTGTTCAAGCGGGCTAATCTTGATACCCCCCGTGAGAGAGAGTGTAAAGATGACCTTGTTGGCTCTAACCTTTAACCTCAATAGCGTTAAAAGGTACGCAATTACCCCACCAGACGCCATACTCTCCCTGGATTCTGAAACCCACATGTTCTGACAGCGTCCGGGTTGTGTCATGTCCACAGAGCCCCAGGGTGTGATGAAAGCTTCGTACATTGTTTCCAGCTTCCCGAGGTCCATGGTGCGTAAGATCTCGAGGGATCTGGGCAGCCTCAAAAAGAGTTTTGACACCCCTTCTCGAGCCAGAGCTGAGGAGAGGTGCTCTAAGGTTTTGGTGAAATTGCCACTTCTCCACCCTATGCGGGCGCATACGCTCGTGCTCCAGTCCATGGCATCCAACAGGATTGCTGTCGAGTGTGTAGACACCATGGCTTTGGCTAGCGTTTTAGCTATGACATCGACAGCATTTGTGCCCACGGATGGGATCGGGGGAAGAAGGCATTGGTCCAGGTAGACCTTCATGATTACGTGTCCCGCTTCGGCTACAGTGTGGAATTTGGCTACGTCCACTCTTATTGAGAGGTAGCCCGTGTTCATGTACACAGCTCTGTCCAAAGACAGAACGGTAGCGTCGCATGAGGAGGGAATTAGGAAGTCCCTGAGCTCGTCTGCAGTGGGAATGTAGTCCGGATCTCTCTCGTTGAGATTCTTGGTGCTGGAGACTTCACAAATGGCAATGGGGGCCGATGCTGCTCCGTCAGCGTTTGTCAGGCCCCGGCTCAGGGATTTGGAGCTGCCGATACAAAACCTGTTGCCCTCTGACACAAAACAGTTTTCTCCGAGTTGGTTGTAACAAATGCCGATATCCTCCGCGTCTCCAAGGCCAACGTAGGACAGCACACATGCGTAAGGGGAGTTTCGGATGGTCAGCACCTGGTCCGTATCCGGCCATGTTCTGCTAGCTGCAGGTGCTTGTAGAGTTCTCCTAAGTAGCTGGAAGGCTGCGCACTGAGGATCCGCTTCACACTCAGCCATGGGGTCCTTGCCAAAGTAGTATTCTCTGTTGCGTGGACTAGCGTGAAGCAGGATGGAGATCTTGTTCAAGGGAGTGTTTGCAACAAGGCGGTCCGAACATTTGAACCCCCCGGGAACCATGAGACACGAAGACCTGTCTAGCTTCCTGACATATGCACCCAGCATAGAGCCTTCCTTCTGGTGGATAATTAAATCCTCTTCCTTCGAGTCCTTAGATGGTTTCCAGTGAGCATGGATCATACCTGGGCAGTAGTGAGTGCACATGTCGTTTGTTTGGTTGTAGATGTCCACGGTCAGAGCGAAGCCGCTGTGGCTCTTCCCTTGACACCAACCGTTTTGGGTGTTGCATGTGCTCACGGCAATCCACGCGTAAGGAGCGTATCCGTATGGCTCATTGCGATTGTTGACGGTGAAGCCCATGATGTAAGGGAGCCACGAGATAGTTGCCAGGATCCGCATCCATGCCTCCATAGGATAGGGTATTGTAATCCAATATAGAAAGATTGTTGATTGATTGATTGATTGATTGATTGATTGCTCGGTGAGATTGTGGGCATGAGGATTCACATAATTATTGAGAGCCCTTAAGATTCTATAGTATGTTTTTATTGGTCTCATCATTACAAGAGAAGGTTGTTGGCTTGACCTTTCTCTGTGTCCTTGTTAGGCCCGAGCACCGAAGGCGGTGCGAAGGCCTATTGTAATTGCTCCGTTTCTTCCTTATTCTTCTTCTTCTTAAACATTGGAGGCATTTTTGGGGACCTGAACATGCGCGAAAACGCGCCTAATTTTGCGCACCTCCCCAAAGGAATGTGAAAAATTCGATATTTTGGGGTGCTCGGGACTGTTTGGGCAAAATTGCACGAGAGCGCCACCTATTTATGGTGCCCCGCCACTGCACATCATCGATCTTTATGGAATTTGCAACACTTATTCTAATTGCTGGGGCAAACAAAAAATTCTCTTGGAGCAACATCCTAAAACCAACAGGAAGTCGGCCATTTTGGGTCAAAGTCGCCATTTTGGCGTTTTACTGACATTTTCAAAATCTATCTCCTCCTAGAGATTTCATCATACCGCTACCAAAATAGCTCAGGATGTTCAGAAGGCATGTGTCTTTAAAAGTTATTGAAAGTTTTCTAATAGGAGAAAGAGCATGGAGGGGGCGGGGCCTTAAAGTTTGACATCTCGCCGTGAAGAACGAAAGTGATATAACTTCCACATACAACAATATATCTGAACCAAAATGGCCATGTACGATGCCAGTCCCATCCTGAACACATCTACATGTCAATATTTGGGTTATGAATTGGCCCCGCCCCCTGGCGACAGGAAGTCATGGTTTTTACTTGGAGACCCGCTTATCTGACGTTTTGGACACAACCAGGTCCAAACTGGGTCAGACAGCAGAAAACAAGTTGGTGATGATATCCAGTGAAAACTGTTGCTCTACGCTGCAGGGCGCGACCGTGGCGCCATGGCGAACTTCGATAAGACGCCATGACATCATAAATCAGTATAAATCCCTCAATTCTCATCCAATCCCCATCAGACTTGCAGAGATTAGTCAGTGTCTGGCCCTGAACCGATCCATATGACCAATTGCAGACTAGGCCTAAGCCCCGCCCACTTTCAACAGGAAGTGCTTTTTTTCAGACGCAGGGGTCCATCTCCTCAGGAATGAAACTTACACACTTGAAAGTGCTTCACAACAGGTCAAACCCTTTCATGATACCACAAGAAAAATCTCAAGTTCCTTCGCCAAACGTAACCATGGCGAATAGTGGTCCGACGCCATCAAACAGGAAGTACTTGTAACTGACCCATTGTACTGCTGATCTCCACCAAACTTGGCAGGAAGGAGCGCAGTCAGGTCGGGAACTCAGCCGCATTGACATATGCTGTAAAAATTGTAATATGGCGCTATAGCGCCCCCTAAAATTATTTAATTGGTCATATCTGCCCACTACATTGACCGATATGGCTGAAATCCAGCATATTGATAGAACTTGGAAGGATGTACAAAAAAGCCTCTTGGACCTATATGATAACTTCAACAGGAAGTCGGCCATTTTGAAAAAAGTGTCATTTTTGGTGTCATTTTTGCATGTTTGTCTTGCATTTGAACGAACTCCTTCTACAGATTTTATTGTATTTACCTCAAACTTAGTCTGAACACTCCAGAGGCATGTGTGGTCAAAAGTTATTGAAAATTTTCTAATAGGAGGTGGCGTTCAGCAGCGGCGCCTCATCAAGTTTTGATGTTTCGCCATCCAGCACGGAATCCATTATTTCTGAAATACAACACTCATTCTGTACCACACTACAAATGTTTCACTTCAGTTCCATGCCGACTACATCTACAAGTCCTGATGTTGTCATCTGGACATTGCTCACCGCTGCATGGCGAGACAGTGGCGCCATGACAAGGCTGGATAAGACTCCATGACATCATTAATCTGTATAAATCCCTCAATTTTCATCCAATCAATATGACACTTACAGTGATTAATCAGGGTCTGCTCCTGAACAGATACATACAACTACTTCTGGTCTTGGCCTAAGCTACGCCCCATGGAAACAGGAAGTGCCTTTCTCAGACACCGGGGTCCCGCTCATCAGGGATTAAACTCACACACTCTACAGTGCTTCAGATCAGGTCAAACCCTTTCATGATACTACAGAAAAAACCCTCAAGTTCCTTCCTCAAGCAAAACATGGCGAATGGCGTCCACCGCCATGAAACAGGAAGTACTTGTAACTGACCCAATGTACTCCTGATCTCCACCAAACTCGGCAGGGAGGACAGTGGTTAGGCCTGGAACTGATTCAAATAGACACATACTGGTTATGTGGCTCTATAGCGCCCCCTATGGTTATATCATTCGCCATGAAACAGGAAGTGGCTCTAGCTCTGCTGTCAGTTGACCAGTTGAGCTGATCTTTTCCTGTTCTCATTAGAGTTCCAACCTGAACATGGTTCTACATGAAAACGACTAGCGCCACCTAGTGGCCACGTGGAATTTTCCTCTTGATAAAATCATGCTCCGGTTTGTGGGAATTCAACACAGTTTGTATGAAACAAGGTAATGAATGCTTCAGATGTCATCACTGGACAGGCTGAGGTGCAAGTTGATCCTCTCATGACGAAAATCACCTCTTGATGGAGATAAACTCTGGAAGAATGGTTTTATGGCTGTGGGAAGAGCGGCTGTGTTGCTGGAGGGAGGCTGTTGGCCGATGGGGAACTGCAATAGGCCGAAGCGGCGCCAGAGGTGCGAGGGCCTCCAACGCTGCTTGCAGCTTTAATTATTTTTGTATTTCATCAAAGCCTGACAAGTGGATGCAAGACCTACAAACTGTTTCACAGCATCACTGTGAACCTTAGCCATGTCTTGGTCTGGAACAAAAAACTGCCTACCCATGTGTGTTCTGACGCAATTCATGATGCGAAGCGAGGTGGCATTTGCTAGTGCATAGGATTTGCACATCAAATCCACAGACATGTTCTGTATCACATCAATGACATTTTCCTCCCTTGCGGTGTGGGCAAGGTGAATGTTGATTTGTTCCTCTGTGAATCTGTGATTGTAGGTTTCAAGGTAGCCCTTCACTTCGCACGGCTTCAGCACTTTGATAGAGTCCAGAGTGTTCTTGTCCAGATCGCACAAAGCACATCCCCCGCCTTCATTCGCATACTGTATGTCTACCAAAGAGGGATGACTGCACACGTTGAGGTTCATGTGCAACATCGGATATTGCTTTTGTGTGAATCGATCATAGTCTTCGAGCCTGTACGGTTCTAGATCACCATGCTGGCTTTGTGGTTCTGGAAACATTTGGAAGATGGGGTCCGCGGCCATGGCGGAGGAATATCCTTGCGGTGCTGTGCGGGATCCCGAGGCATACGTTCCTCCTCTGAGGTTGTCTGAGGAGGGGTAGCGGAGGGACTTGCTGGTGCTACTAATACAAACGGAACTATCTAGCTCAAAGCTTTCCTCGATACTGGCGTTGATAGGAGTTCTGACCTTTCCCGTGAGCAGTTTGTGTCTCTTCCCACCTGCCTGGGAGCTCACCCTAAGCTTCTTGCGTGAAGGTTTGCAGCCTTGAGTTTGACCAGTTCCAGCAAATCCACACGATGATACGTGTGGCTGCAGAGACGAAACGGACGACGACGATGAAGAGAAAGAGGGAGACCAAGAGCCGTGAGGCCTTAACGAGTGTCCGAAATGACTCATTATTTGCAAGCGAAAAGCAATTAGATGAGCTCTACTTCGTAGTTGGCTTTCTCGAGTGCGAAGGCTTGTCAGTGCGCGGAGGACTTATAGCTTCATGCTGCGATTTTCCACTTGGTGAGTACTGTGTTTTTCGCACAAGCACAAAGCACGTGCTCACATTGGTCAAGCGTGAGCATTGTAAATGGTGCAAAGGTGCATCAGATTCACAGGCGCTTCAGAGTGAGTTCGATCAACTCGGGACCAGGGCATACTTACGGGGGATGTTTCAACTCACCTTTACGGAGTCAGTCAGGCTATCTGAACTGGTGACAGAGATCAGAAGGACACAAACGATCCGCAGCGAGCAATGTCACGGGTTTCCATTCACTGGAACCCCACCGTATTGTACGGTGGATAACGTGATTCACATATCTGGTGTTGCACTCAAAATACTCTTTGAGTTCGACCAAGAGTTTGTGTGGGGGGACAATCTGATCTTCAACACCAAGACAGAGCACACACAATCATAGTTGTACAGAAAGGACAAGTAAACTAAACCCAAGGTGCTGTTTTTGACTTGTTTATTTTATTTTGTTTTGTTTTGTTTTGTTTTACTTTCTTTCTTTCTTTCTTCCCCACTCCATAGAATAGCCTCCTGAACACTACTGTATAGTTCTACGCGGTGTGCAGTTGAAGAGCCAAGATGGTCTCAAGCCGTGCAAAACCCTTGGTGACAAAGGGAGCTAGGATAGGACCGGTCTTCTCTATGAAGGATGGGTGTGCATTCGTGAAAGTGTCAAAGGCGGACGAGAGGAGAGCAGTAGTAAACGTGACCAGCATGACGCTGGTCGAGTACGCGGATAAGTCTGAATTTCCCGAGGGGGAAGTGTGTTCTGATCAGTCTCTTTTTGTTCCAATCCTCTGTGTGGACTGCTATGGAACAGAGGAGGAAGACTACACCGAAGCGCTGAGTGGTATTGGAGGAGGAGGAGGAGGAGGAGGAGACAGGTTCCTCGTGGGGATGTGCTGCGTGTTTGGAGTGGCAAAGGGTGAGGTGTACCCTGAGCGCAGGAAAGAATATCTCATAGGGAATGACCTGTCTTATTCCGGAGCATGTCATCCCCAACCTGGAAAGGCAGTATTTCTTCACAAAGTGAAAAAAGACATCGGTAGAGTCCAGTGTTACTGGCATGTGCACAGTAGGTCTGCTGACAAGTGTTTCCTGTACTGTTGTGTGAAGTGTGATGACAACGAGTACACCAACGGTATCCTGAACCATGAGATGAGCATGGGCTTCAGCCTGGGCACAGTGGGAGACAATACCAATGGTCCGCTGACCGAGGAGTGTAGTCTGGTCTCAGTGCCCATGAGACCGGGATGTTTTTGCACCCTTGTGTCAGGAAAAGACGTGGCCCAGTCTATGATCAGAATGGGCTTTTCCACACTAAAGGATTCTGTCCTCGAAGCTTGTGCAAACATGCTCGCTGTCAATGAAAATGACAATGGTTACGATGACCTGGACACGGACATCCTACCCCCCTCTAAAGAGCTCGAGGCTTTGACTGGGAATGAGGGACTGTGCAGCATCGCAGAGACTCTTGTGTTTCTGAGGAGGGCAGCGTTAGAGAGTGCCGCAAAGTCTCAGGCCTTAGGAGACACGTTAGAGGCCATCAAGATTCAAAACAGCGTGCTGACTCAGAGGCTCACCTCTCCCAATGATCCGGACACACAATTCACCATGCAAGGAGCTAAGGACTTCACCAAACGCACTGGTGTCACAAATAAACTTTGTGCATGTATTAACCCTACTGCTCACGAGATTCCAGTGGCTCACTCGTGTAATGACTCGGTAGGGGACGAACAGAACAAGAAAGAGGAGGAAGTGTCATCGAAACCCACAGAGTCATATCAAGGTGCAAGTCCGGCACATGAACTTGTAAGTTTGGGAGGAATCATGAATGCTTCACAGACCCAAATTGATACTTTGATCAAACTTTTGCAACAGCAACAGCCCCAACAGCAGCCACAGCCTCAACAGCAGCAGCTGGACACACCGATGCAACAGGACCAAGCTGCATCCCAGCAGCAGCAGCAGCAGCAGCAGCTACGGGCTCTACAGGCATTCTTGCAGTTGGCCCCTATTTTACAGCCTATGACCACGCAACCTCAGAGCTATCTTTACAACCAGCACAGTCTGCAACCACAGCAGCAACAACCAGGATACGAAGTGAGGCAAGGATTCCCTCACTCAACACAAAGTTCCGGGGTGCAATCGTACGGGACTCTGTCCGATGAGCAAAGGAGGCAGATAGCCATGGAATACAACAAAGCAGAATCTGAGAGACAAGCAGCCTTTCAGAGAGAGCATGAGAAAATGCTCGATTCGATCAAGGCCAGCGTAAGAGACGTGATCCTGGAACAACAACAACAGAGTTCATCCTTTGCGCAGCCCCAGTCCAACCATTCGGATACAGGCACACTGCACAGATTGGCCACAGATAAACCGTACAAGCGCACAGTACGCAAACCGGCCAAAGCAGATGAGGCTTCAGAGGGACTTCCTAACATCTTGAGTCAACTTCGGGAACTCCTGCATTTGATTCCATCACATCAATTCCACAATGCCCGAGCAGAGGGCGATGGAAACGTTGCGGACGTTTGTGGTAATCGTAATGGGCATGGTGGTGGTGATGCTGATGATGATGTTGATGATGCTGTTGCAATGGACACAGACAGAGATAGAGCAGAATCTTCAAATGTACTACCACAAGCCAATAAACAATTAAACCAGCACACCGTCAAGCAGTCCGAAAGCACAAGTGTTACAAACAAACAACAGGCCGGATACTCTGTACCCTCGGCAGGAGTCTGTCCTTCAAGTCATTCATCGTCTTTGGAAAATTTCATTTCTGCTGTTGCCACAAAGCTGTAGTGTTGCCATTAGAAGCGGATCATCTTGCTGCCTGTTTTTTTTTTTTTTCTTTTGTCGTTTAGATGCAGCATTCAGACATGTGTGTGTGTGTGTGTGTGTGTGTGTGTGTGTGTGTGTGTGTGTGTGTGTGTGTGTCATTTTTCTTCTTGTATTTAGCTACATAGCTGGCCTGGTAATGAGCGATTTGTACAATTCATGTGTGTTGAAGACGGAATACATCTATAATGTGCATGGCAGAGGTGGGAGATTGTGCCATCATCAAGTCATCTCCATGCCATGAATTTGTTCTGCCCAGCCATTTAGGCAGGTAATTCCATTCAGCGCAGGTTAGTTCACTGGGCTGGTTGATTGGAATCACCTGCTTCAATGGCTGGGCAGAACTAATTCATGGCATGGAGATGACTTGATGATGGCACAATCTCCCACCTCTGGTGCATGGTATTAGCTCTTGAGGACCACACATGTGTGTATCTGATTATAGTGCCATAGCCCACCTTCTGGGGCATGTCACACATTTTTATATTGTTCCGTTTTATTTTTTGTGTTCATCCACTGGGATGTGCAAACTGTGGTCTTTGTATGCTTTGGTTTATCTCGATGTGCATTAAAAAGTCTTCAGAAGCAATACAACGAGTTATGTGTTTTTGACTTGGAAATGTGCAAGGTATAAGGAACAAGGACTAATGTTTGTGTGAGATGAGCTTTTTTTATTAAAAGAAAAAACAAAACAAAACAAAAAAAAAAACAAGCAAACACTAAAACACTGTAGTAACGGGTCACACTTTGGGCTCTGCTTGCGAAGTAACATCTGCATCACACAGACAAACACAATCACCACCCTGGTACGACCATGACCTCACAGAGATCACTGTGCTTCACGCTCAATGAGCAACGTGTGAGAGCAGTGTTGCGAGCAGGATCTAATAGAAGGCACTTTGTGGTGGACAAGGATCAACCAGAAAGTGACGTGGTGCTCCCTGGGCCAAATGCATACAAAGGGCAATGGATGAACCTCGCACTGGGCTGCTTCGACTTCAAGTATGTGCCCTCGCAGCTCCTCACCTACCAGAGCACTACAGCAACTCCTCAGATCGGGGACGTGTGTGTCAGGCTCCGGGAAGTCGTGGGTCAGTCAGAGGAATATGCAGGGATCGTTGATCTGTACAACATGTACATTGCCAATGGGAGCCCTCTGATTGCGCAGACCCATCTGAATAGCTACACGGGTGCCAAAGAACTGTACATACCGGCCATACCCATTCACACGCTCGTATCCGAGTGGAATGAGTCGCTTCAGCAATTCCGTGATCTAATCAGGACCGATGGGTCAGAAAATGCAAGGACCCAGCGTGACCGCCGCCTTTCTGTTATGGCCAACGTTGCAGAGATAGCTCTCAAGAATATACCCATCCTCAGTAACCATTTGTGGTACGTGCTACACTGTGTGGTATCTAGGCCATGTTTGGTCAAGCACTTTGTACAGTTGATTGGCTCCGTGTCCTCAATCTCGAGTCGTTGTTACCGCACAGGGGTTGTGGAAAACACTACGGTCCCAGGTCGACCTACGACCACACAGGCCTTAAATCTGTACCTCGTAGCCAAATCCCCACCGGCTACGGGGAACGATGTCACCGTGCTGGGACAGGAGGCGGGCGTAACACTCGGCCTCATCTGGGCTGCTGAGGAAGAGGAACTGTACGACCATTTGCGGAACAGTGGATCATGCTACTATGTCCACATAGGCACAGATGCTGGGAACACCTTTAGGTGCAATGGATTTAGTCAGTGGCGGTACTATAACTACAAGGTGTTCCAAAGGATGACAGGTGATCGGACAAGAGATTGTGTCATCAATCGAGGGCACTACCCTTGCTGGTAACACTAGGGACTCAGCTAGATTGTTAAATCAGAGTTAGAGAGAAAGCGAGACAGACAGAATTCCTCCAAAAACAAATTCTTTCTACCTACCTAAAGGAATCCCAACATAGAGCACAGAATAATTCAGCAGACACGAAATAACGAAACCAAACAACACCAAATATCATGTTACCGAGAAAGTTTCTACCCGACCAGGACTTGATCCTGGTTGCTTCTTTGAATAGAACTATGATGACCGTGAATATTCATCCCCTCTACCTACCCCCCGTTGTCACTTGGCTAAATCTGACCTACGTGGCGGTGCAGCGTGTAAGATGCGCCCTTTATCACGTGCTGAAAATCACTTCGAGTCTATTGGTGTTTGCAATGCTTTTTGCACATCTACTGAGATTGTGGACTTCGCACACGATGGGATGGTTGGGAGCTCTGTGGTCTCTGACAGTGATTCTCGCCATGAGCGCAGGCATCTTTGTGGCCATCCTGAGCTCAGAACGAAGCCGAGATGTTCATGCGATCCCCTGTCAGACCGATGGAGTGCCTTTGCATTGGAAAGTTATCATGTTCATCTTTCTGTTGACTGCTCAAACCTGCACATTGTTATACTACAGTCACCGTAGCAATGCATCGGCTGAGCCCGCCCATCTGCAATCCACATGCTGGAGCTCATACACCTGCGGACCCTCTCAGCTTACGATTCTACGATGGACAGTGTTTGTGTTCGTGTGGATTAACGCGATCGGTTGCATGAGACTGGTGCGATCCAATTGACCTAATGTCTTGCCAATGTATACGCTTGTGTTTTCTCTTCTTTTCCACATTGTTTTATGCTTACGATTTGACAATAGAGAACGCAACTCAGAAGAGCATGTGGCTCGTTGGGTACAAGGCCATCTTCTTGCTCGCTACGTTTAAATCTATAACCTCATTCATTTGCCTGCAATTGTACGAGCTACTCGAGAGAACCAAGCAGCTTCAGTGGTCTGCGCTATCGACAACTGGCAAGAGTGAAGTGCTCGCTTTGTATAGAGAGGAGAGACTTTCTGCATCTCAGAGCATGCACGCGTATCAACGTTGCATGCACAGACGAGAGGTGCCCAACAACCCCATTGAGCCTCGCGAACCGCTTCCATCTGTTTTCTGGTGTGGTCTCACCAGTGCTTTGATCGTGTACAACACGGCTCATCTTGCTTTCACTCCCTTATCGCACGCAACACCTCTCATTTTCGGTACACCGGCTTTGGTGTTGTACTGGGTTGCTATGAGAATGCTCCAGCTGGTGCTGAGATGAATACCGTCTCAATGAGATAGAGACACTGGACACGGGGACGGGGTGGCAACTGTGGCGAGAATTGAGAAGACTAAGATCTAGAACTCTCCCCCCCCCCACCTAAAAAAAAAAAAACAAATACAAACAAAAAAACAGACAAGAACCTATATAAACAATCATCGCTGGGGACAGGAGCGCAAAGCATGGTGCACCACCCCTATACACATCGCAAGTGCACAGTCGGTTCTGGCAACAAGACCTCTGCATTACTAGCTAAGCGAGTGGAGCAAGGCATATCTACATTTGTGTGCGCAGTGGTCCTTATTAACATCTGTCTGTGGTTTGTGAGACTGTGCTCGCACAGCGTGTCCTTTCTGGAGTGACTGCGCTGCCTGGGGTCCCTCTTCGAAATAATGAGTAACGAGAGGTGGTGGATCAGGATTTTGCTGTCCAACCACTCTGCTGAGAGCAGATGCATGCTACCGTGGTGGCTCGATTTGGGACAACGCTACGATGTGAACGAAAGCTCTACCAAACCGCAGTCCGAGCATCAGTGGTGGTTCTTTGATAAAGCAGCCTCTGCGCCCGCTGCTCCTGAAAGGAGCTCAGATGTAGACGTTGTCACGAATCACACTACCGGGATGTCAAAGTCGACCTCTTCTACAAGTTCACACGGGAGCCCAAGCGGGGACTTTTCCGAGGACCAGTTTGCTCCTCTGCTTGTCAAAAGAAGGACAAAGCTATCGGCCGGCAACCGCACACAGGCTCAGGACAGAAACAGAAGTGGCACCGTCAAAAAACAGATAAAGCATTTTCCCTGTGAACAGGATGAGACCTACAATTGCACTCAGTTAAACTTGGAGCCGAACATTCTGCACACTTGGTAGTGTTCTTTTATGTGCACTTGTGTACACGCTCCTATAAACAAGCATGCCAACAATGTGTCCAAAGATGTACTCTGTGTACTCTCTCTGTCTCCACTTATTGTACTATCATACATCTGAGTCAATACTGTATTTTGATACATGTTATCCCACAGTTGTGCTCTGACCGTTGCGAAAATACGTTGTATTTTGTGAAATGGAATAAAACTCGCATACACAAATGTTGTGCCAATTGTCATTTTATTAGGGTTTCCATTTAGTTGTCTATTTCTTACATTGGTCCTATGTTTCTATTGGTCTTGCATTATTCCCCGTAGCTCAGCCACACTCAGACCACTGGCACGAGTGATAAAGGACTTTGCTGCGGGCTCAAACGGAGAACTGTTGTTGACTTAGATGGGGGATTCCCGGTGGTGACTGATACTATGTTTTACAAGGAGACACTGGAGCCATCTGGTGGCGAGTGCACAAAGGTTAAGTAGAATGGAAGAACCGAAATCAGAAAAGGGATTACAAACAGATCCCCTACGGACGCAACAATGAAATGACCGTTGCATCCACAAATGTTGTTCCACTCTCGTATATACAAGTTTCTGTTTTGCCTTTGTTCTGTAGTTGTGCTTTCATTTTACGGTTGTGTATATCCTTATCCATTTCCAGTATGCTCAGAGACTCTCAGACTATAGGCACCAGTGATAAGGCACTGTGCTGCGGGGCTAAAATGTACTTCCGTTGTTGGCTCAGAGGGGGATTTCCACTGGGGATTTCCACTGGTGACTCATACCGTGTTTTACATCAGGACAATGGGGCCATCTGGTGGTGGGTGCACAACGGTTCGGGTTGCATACACAATGGCTGGTTGTGTCACTGTCATTTATTCCTGTTTTGCCTATATTTGCTTCTGTTTTTTTTTTTTTTTTAATTTTCTTTTTTTTTTTTATTATTATTATTATTTCATTGCTCACACTCTCAGAGCAACGGCACCTGTAATAAGTCAGTTGACTGTGAGCTCAAAGTCCACCTCTGCAAGCTCTAGAGTGGCCCTCCACCGGTGACTCATTCACGTACAAACATGTATGCTGCACTGCTGTTGTTGTTGTTGTTGTTAAAGTGTACTCTTTTATTGTGAAATTGAATAAACATTGCAAACACGATCACTGTGCTACTTTCCTTTATTTTTGTTTGTATGTCCTGGCAAAACATTTCTGTTCCCCAATACAAGTTTTACATGTACTCTGTTTTCACACATGGGACATTTGCAACCTAGGCAAAAAAAAGCCCACCAAGGTCTGACTAAAATACAAGCATTTTCAGAGGTAGCATCTAACAGAGCCACCTGTTCATGTTGAGCTGAGCCATAAATCGATCACCAGTCTTGATAGAGCTGCAAGTATGACCACTGCAAGCCCTTATCACTTGTCCTCCCGCAAAGCCTTGTACACACTCCACAATGTTGAGTGCGTGTCCGACTGATGTTCTCAAAAACTTTTTGGCTTCTTCATTCTCCACGATGGCCCGAACGATGGCCGCGTCAAAGTCCTCGTTAATGGCCGCGGCTGCACTGGTCCTTATATCATCGGGGACATTGTGGTACTCGGCTCCGTTGGCCACCAGGCTCATCATGGAAAAAGTACTCTGTGGTGTGTAGGGAGATATCAGCTGAAACATATCAAACTGCTGATCGTGCTTGATAGCTTGTATCACCTCCTCGACGGGGTCACCCTCACAGTCCACTCGTCTAGTCACTAGCAGTCCTCCCCAGATGCCTTTATTCACACACAGGTCGTAACCCTGATCGGTTTCAACATCCAGTTGTGCAGCGACATCCTCTCTATTGGGGAGCTGTACAGTAAAGCGATCTCCCTGCATCAGTGGCTCATGTCCTGTGTTGATCAGCTCCACTTCATAGAGATGTGGCGAGTTGAGAAACGGTCTGTGTGCAAGAGAGCTGCTGCTCGTACAAACGCCAACTTCTTTCAGACCTCTTATGAAGTCAGGGGTCAGCCCGTGTAGTGTTGGCAGATAACAATCTGCGTCCCTGACGAAATGAAACAGCCCACCGGGTAGGAAGCCCATAGCGGAATCAAACTTGTAACAGCCGTAAGGAATCGACTCGGTGCTCGGTCTTCGCTCGCACAGATTGTGCGTATATGTACGAATTGGGCGGTGTATTCTTGTAGATGACATTTTAGAGGTTGTACAAGGATGGTTGGTTCTTCAGTCTGCTTTGTATTTCTTTCCGTCTTTTCTTTCTTTCTTTCTTTCTTTCTTTCTTTCTTTCTTTCTTTCTTTCTTTC
This sequence comes from Melanotaenia boesemani, assembly GCF_017639745.1. Taxonomy (NCBI): domain Eukaryota; kingdom Metazoa; phylum Chordata; class Actinopteri; order Atheriniformes; family Melanotaeniidae; genus Melanotaenia; species Melanotaenia boesemani. Next base: position 59,249 of record NC_055685.1, read on the forward strand.
TTTCTTTCTTTCTTTCTTTCTTCAGTTCAGTCTCGGAATAGAAACCCTTGAGCAAGAGTCGAATCTCTGCACGTTGGAAAGTAGGGCACGTTGGGTTGTGTGAGAATCAGAACTGCAGCCAAAAGCAGTTCCAGGGAGATAGGGGATTCCTTGTTGTTGAGCCTGAGCAATCTGACTGTAAGCGTGTCAAGATACGCATCTGATAGTACCCCAAAAGTTTTTGAAAACCAAGGGCACCACGTGAGCATCACGTATGAACTGAGATCATCCTGTGCACTAGCCCGGGGTGGTGATAAATGACTTTCCTTGGTATAACCTTGATGTTTTGGAAGGACTGAAAGTATTTGAACTCGGTTAGGTTTCTCTTCATATGCTTTTCTTAGCTCCTGGAGTGTCATGGATGAGGTCAGGCAGATTAGCTCTTCAAACGTAAGCTTGTCCCACCTAGCATCCATGATCATGGTTGCATACATGTGTGCCTACTGCAACACTTTTTGTTCATGTGCGTTTACAAGGGGTGGGCGCGGTTACGAGTCTACAGATGGAAACATGACAAAAGTGGAGAAGATAAACAAACAGGCTGAAAGAAAAAAAAAAAAAAAAAAAAAAACTTGAACATACAAATCAATCCACCACAGTAGATGCAGTGACAGGACATGACTAGAAAACCGATGGCTCTAGAATTTGTGCGTGCCACGAGTGCCCTAGGAAGAATAGCTCATTTCCACTCTTTTGCGATAAGCCACAAGTCTCTCATCGTAAAAGTTGACATCCCCGATCGTCTGTGCAAAGTTACAACTGGTCATTTGTAGACTGTGTCTGTTCACCACTCTGCTAAGCACGACATACACTGAGGGCTTTATCGGAGACAAAGCAAAGCACCTGGGGGGGTGGTAGAGCACATTCCCGTACACCGTACAGCCCTGACAGTCATATGTGTTCATGGCCACCAGACAGGCCAGCGGGTGCGTGGTCACGGTCCAGTTCATATAGTGCCACTGAGAAGGAGCCACTTCATACATGGTACCCGTCCTAAGGCCCCTCACGTAAAACAAATTGTACCGTGAGCCTGGTTCAAGGCGGATATCTGCTATCACGCCCTCCGTGTCCAAAGGTCCAGGCACTGTAGCGTGTTGTTGTTGTTGTTGTTGTTGTTGATTGAGCCGCAGCCGCTTACCACCTGACGAGCGGGAGAGGATCTTAGGGGTCATTTCCTGAGCCTGTATTCCATTTGTGTCCATGTGCCAGAGTAATCGTACCTTGCAACCTACCCAGAGCTTGTCCACCCTGATATAGTCCCTCTCTGTGTTTCTGACTCCCTTGGGTACCGAAAACAGTTTGGGCAGCGCTTGAGCGGCCTGCTTCAGCACCTCATACTGCACTGTGGGTCCTCTGTTGCCACGCTGCGTATCCCGCTGTGTGACGCTGAGAAACTTATCTCCAATGCGAGCTTTTTCCTTCACTTTGTTCATGTATGCTAACGTGTAGGCGCTCTGCTGCGCGTCCTGGTGAAAGATGCGCATCTTATCCGGTTCGTACGCGGGGTCCATCACCTGGCGATCGTAGACAGAAACCTGGCTTCTGAAAATGCGTTGAGACTCTTCTGTGATCGTGTTGAACTGAAGATAGGTCAGGGCTTCAGCGTAACCGGGATCCTTGAACTGTCGCCTGTTGACTAGAAGTGGGGTAGAGGAGGCGAGGAGCTTCTCGAAGCGTTCCGATTCCCAAATGCGCATACGAGACCCTACAGGCTGCAGTTGCGAGACACTGCCTGAGAAGATGATCAGTGGACCCTTGTCGGGTCCGTAGAACAGCCTGAGACAGCACAGCATCCTTTCGAGCAGCTCCATATCCATCAGACCGTACTCGTCCACGATGAGCACGTTTGCACCGAGGAACAAAGGGGCCCCTTGCATGGGTGTATGTTTGGCAGGGTTTGTGGAAGCCCTTAGTTTCTCGAACATCTTGCTGCACACGGCACAAGATTCGGGTCTGTGATGTCTACACGAGTGTCCACCAAGCGCTGAGTCCTTCCAATACGGGTCTCCGAGCTTTACACGGCGCATGGCATTGAACTGGGCAATCACATAGGAGTACGCTTTTTGGTACTCGCGTGTAAACTCATCCGGGGCCATTGACTTGTTCAGCATTTCTTTCTTGAATCCCATCATCTTGTGGAACGTGTATACACGCTCGAGTGAATGTGCTTCCATAAGAGCACCCGCAGCTTTGTTGGTCATCGCACTCACTACGACGCTTATCTTCAAGCTCCTTAGCTTGTTGTACAACTGCGTGATAGCGTACGATTTCCCGCATCCCGCATCTCCGCTGAGCAGAGCTAGTGTCAAGCGATCACCTCTGGTCATGTGCAGTTTTACCATTTCCCTAACCCATTGTTCTTGGCAAAACCTCGACATAGCCAGCAGCGCTCGTGTTTTCGGGTCCTGCTCGTGCTCTTGGTGGGATGGCTTTTCAACATTCCCGACTTGCTTTGAATCGGCATTGGCACTCGATTCCATTTTTTTTCTTTTTTTTTTCTTTCTTTCAACTCCTATGTTGTTCTTCTTTGCTCTTGTGGTTTTCTTTTATATCTTTTTCAGGGTTGTTGGGTTTGGTTGTTTTTCTTTTGTTTTTGTATGTGGGTTTGTAGTTTTCAGATTGGTCAAGCTCTCTCTTATTTTTGCTGTGCACATGGAACTTGTGGTATCATTGGATTGTTACGGATACCAGCAGGCAGACTCTGACCAAGGTGAACTGAACCGCAACTGATTTTTAAGGGGCTGCTGAGGCCTGATACTGTGAGGTGGCTCCGCCTTAGATGAGAAAAGTTGTTGGTCACAGTATGGGATATGAGTTCTAGCAGGTTTTTTTTGCACATTGAGACCTCTGCGTTGCATAAATGTGGAAAGTGACAATTCCAAGCCGAGAGGGTCTTCCAAAGCGGACGTGTCTGCCTGAGCGCTTGTTGAAGCAAGACCATTGTGAGGAGGTGGATCGGCAGGCGGTGGGACCTCAATGCCTTCCAGCACAGAGCGCAAAACCCTGCTCCTGGTTGCGTGTGAACCTACTTGGACGGGTTCCACATTCGGGACCGGTACAAGAGGCACATACACGACCCCTTGTGCTTTGCGCACTTTTCGAGCTTGGTCACGTACACGCACGAATCCGTCGTAGGCTGTAGAAACCGTGTCTCTGAAAAGCGTCACATATGAGCTGTACACATTTTTACTCGTGTAGAGCGCAGCCGTTGTCACTCCACCCTTACCCGTGCTGTTGACCACAGTGAGGAGCATGGCGAGAACTTCTATCAGCGGTGCGTGTGCTCCGTACTCAAACAGGAGCCACGCAAAGTCCTCTGTGTCTATCCTGTCTGACGATTTGTACGCGTCTCCATAGACATACGCTTTCCAGAAACCAAAGTGTTTTGCATACCACCTGGGCTCCGTTCGAGCGAGCATGATGTTTACATTTTCCAGGAACAAGCTAAATCCCGTTGACAGCTTATCGCCCACCCTCATTTCAAACAGCTTCTGTAACACCCCTACTGGTGTGACTGACTGACCGGGTCTGAACATGCGATCATCTGGCAGCGATATCGCAAGGTAGTGCCTCCCGATCCAGTCTAAGTGAGGATGAGGAGGATGAACAGGAAGAGCTTGCCCGGGTTGGGGATTTTCACCCCTGCCCGTGCCAGACATTTCATTGGGTTTGGCGTGCTGCACCTCGGACAACTTGATCCTCAAAGCCTCTCTCTCTTCACATGCCTCCTCATACGCCTGTCTCATATTGTCCAGTTCTATGTTGCATACTTCTAATTCGCGAAGTGTGTCTCTGTGGGTGCTGGGCATATGGTAGTCCTCAACCTCTTTCTTCTCATGTTCCTCATCGTTCTTGTCTTGCCTGCTCTCCTCCTGCACGGATCCCTTTTCGCATGGAGGATACCTTGGATACCCAGGCCTGTGCACTGTTCCCTCTAGAAGAGACTCTTTCCTCTGCTCACGTTCTTCATCCAGTAACTTCTGCAGTGCTAGGACTTCACGTTTGAGATTAGCTATCATGTGTACATGAGAACTGTTACCGCACGTTTCTCGTGAGGACTCTTCTCTTGTCCGTCTCCTGCACAAGGATGCACCATTGCGTTTCGGGGGCATGTCACCGAGCTCTTGAATGTCCACCTATGGCCACAGCTGGATCACACACGTGAGATATGTGACTTGGTCCCCTACGCTCTAGATATTTCTGTCTGGGTGAATCCGATTCTATATAAAATAAGTGTACACATAGTGACCAGCACAGTAAACACAGAATCACAATTGTGTTGGTTGTTGTTTTTTTTTTTTTTTTTTTTTCTTTCCCGTGCGTATTTGTCACTTTATATTGTCAATGAATAGTAAGGTGGAAATAGAAGGCTTTAAAACAAAATAAACTCAAAGGTGTTATCTGATTGTTTTTCCATGACCTCCTTTATTCAGACACCTGGCCTTGCAAACATATACATATTCTCACATTTATATATTACATGTAAATCATACATCATACAAAAGAGGAGCAAGGCTGACCTCACTACTGTAGAGGTCTATTTTGCTCTCCGTAGCACAGTGTGCCTTACAGAACAGTGTTACCACAAGGATCATACACACACACACAGCAACGGTGATCATATACATGAAGGAGACATGAAAAAGAGCAAAGGCATTGGTCTTGGGCCGACGTGGTTTGTCCTTTTTTGCAACGTCCTCCTTGCTGCTGCGGTAGTCCTCATCTATAGCCTCATACTCTAGGAAGGTTGGACCGTCTATGCCAACAAAGCCATAAGCAAAAGATTAAAAACAAACAAGTAAAGGTAAACAACATGCGAGTAAAAAGAACATTGCTCCTATTCGGAATGTGAAAGCTTCCGTGCAGAGCTTCTCTCCTTTACGTACCTGTTACTGTGATGTTGACAATAGCACTGCATTCCCCAAGCTGCGATTCACACCAATACTGTCCGCTGTCAGACGGGTACAGATTCTCGATTACACACATGTGTCCCGATGGCGAATCCCACACTTGTGCACACGAACTGTTTGTTTCTTGCGCAGTAGTCCGCTTCACTGTCCAGTTGCCCCCTTGCAGCCGTGCGGTGCATGTAAGATTTAGAGCATCGTATGTGAAGAACTGAGACCTGTCCGGGGTAATTCTAAGTGCTGTAAGAAAGAGGAAAGAGGCAGGCGTGAGTACTGCCTGAAAAGCGAGTCTCTGCCATTACATGTAATGAAAACCATCATCAACCTGAACCTCGCACAATGCATACCTGTACTCGAGGGTTTCCCTTCGTGGCTGGGAAAATGAAATGCCTCAAAGACACAAACACACAGCGCCCAGCACAACAGATGCAGAATCATTGATCTCGCTGCCATTTGGACAACAGCTACGGGAAGTACACGAAACCTCGATCAGCCTTTCCTACAACTAGGTTTAGGTAAATAGAAGAGGTATAATAACACACACGTGCTGTGCTACCCCATAAGTCACTACGCGCTGCTGTATTGCATTTGTTATGGAGTGGTGAATAATCTGCCTGAGTACTATTGCGCTATGTCTACGTTCTGCTTAACACCTACAGATATTTTCATCAGTAAGCTGTTTGTGCTCAACATTTATCCTTGACTGCTTTGTCTCGTTTCAATCACATAAACACACAAGAGGCCATATTATTTGGGTATACAACCCTTTTATTTTATTATATGTATATATATATACATATGTCTTATTCAAGCTTTGCAGAGAATGAGATTACAGTTTCAGGATTAGTTTGCATGTTTCTTATTCCCGCGGGGTTGGTTCTGCTGAGTGACTTATGCATGCAGCGTGCTTCGGTGAACATGTAGTACAACATTTTTACATTCGCACATTTTATATTATACGGTAGCATACCATCACCACCCAGGGCAGCCAGCCAATGTTTGATCCAGTGTTACTTGTCATGTGTAATGACACAAGGTAAGGGCTCCTGCAAGTCAAAGTGCACAGCGCCATCATGTACAGCCAACCCGTATTCGAGTCCGGGCTTCGGGCTCTGGAGTTGCCAAACCTCACAGACGTATTTCATGGTTCTGGCCATCAGTGAGCAATCATTCATTGTCCAGTGCATATCTCGAGTTTTATCAGGGATCCGTGTCAGACATGCCAGTTTCATACCCATTTTGTAATAGGCCTGAAGAGAGACTCTGTCTTTTCCCACTCCTTCTCCTACTTCCTCGCTCTTCACACGCCACAGCAATTTGTGCAACTCCGTGCACCACAAGGAAAAGTTGTGGTGGTTAGTCACAGCTCCGATCATCAACCTTTTGATTCCCAATCCAGGTGGGACTCTGTTGTAGTCGGTTCCGCACAGAGCCATAAAAAAGAGTTTTTCCATTCGCTCCCGCTCGTCACATAGAACTGTTTGTTTTATGCGAACATAAAAGTGTGACCCCGCTCGGGACAACCTCAGAAAACGGCTGTAGCTATTCTTGGGAACCAACCCAGAAGCGTACAGCTTACTCAACCGCTTGAGCCTATTCACAAGGGTCTTTTGCTGCTCTTTGCTCACATGAAGGCTATGTCCCTGAAGATCAGCTTGTTCTGATGCTTGCTCATCCGGACTAGGGCTTTTCCTTTTCCTGTCCTCACATTCGCCAGAACTGTAATCGACGATCAGTAGGGTCTCAAAGATGACAGAGACCCTGCTTGGGTTCCCTCTCGCAGAAGACCCTTTCTTCGCTGAGGTACACAATTCTTCGCATACGAGTGCTTTATTCGTGTCAGAAGACTGACAGAACAGAGACAGAAAGGTGCTGTAGACAGAGCCCCTGACTCCGGATAGATACAGGTATCTTGCCACGTTTTCTTTTTCTTTGACCACGTTTTCTTTTTCTTTGACCTTTTCACGCCCATCCATGAAGGATTCAAATGTCTCGTGCTGCTCAGGAATGTCTGGGCCCACGTATTTGTCTTCAGCCTCCACGTCGCAGAGTGCTCTGAATCTTCCATCGGAAGATGTCAGCTGCTCTTGCAAGACTTCTCTATTGCACTGCTGCTCTGGCTTTGCAAAGAGTAGATCTCCGAAGCTCGATGCGTGCATGTCTCGTTCGGGGCGGTAGCTCCTGTTGTCCAACCTCGCAGTGATTCCTTCGCGACCGCAAGCAGTAAGCACAGCAACGATATCCGAGTCACCCGTGCACAATGTCACACTTCCAGGTAGAAGGTTGGCCAGAGCAGCGAGCAGGGTGTCCGCCTCAGTGTTCCTACATCGAATACATGCTTCTTGCAATGTAGCCACTCGAGTGGACTCGGCTGGGTCCGCGCAGGTTGCCAGGAAGACGCCCTCAAATCCTTTGGGTCTCACGATGGCAGATCCAAGTTTCGCTTTGAGAATCCCACCAAACAGCTCCTGCACAGTGCGATTTGAGTGACGGAGTACGTCTTCAAGCGTGCTCTCACTCTGACTGGGCTGCAGCTCCGTGTACTGGTCATGAAGCAAGATCAGGTTTCTTTTCTCAGAGTCTGCGCATACAAACGACTCGTCCTTAGCCCCAGTTACCAGAAACAACTTGTTTTTCATACCCATGCGTGCTAAGAACATCATCATCCAGTATTCAATCGCACAGATATTGCGTGTACAGAAATCCATGTGAGGCACGAGGGCGCGGCTGTCTCTGATCTCTCTCACAGCCGGCTTCGGAGCCCGTGCACCGTCCTTGACGAGCACAAGACACTGGCAATCTGCATCCTCCAAAATGTAGTGAGACGCTAGTCTTGCGGCCATGTTTAAAATGGAGGCTTGCGGATCTTCCAGGACGAGGTCCGATTCCTTAACTCTGTGGATTACCAAGAGATGGTCTATCAGGATCCAGTCCTGGCGTGGTCTTGGTCTATCCACCACCTCAAATGGGGCTAGATGAGGATTTGCGAGCATCGCGTGGATAGCTTTGTGTCCCAGGCCCATTTTGTACAACCTTACACTGTAGCAATGGGGAATCGAGTGGGTAAAAGATGTGTGACCTGAACAGCTGTAACTGACCATGGCGGTTTCCCTTTCTGAGCTTATGTAGGTTGTTTGGACCCCCTCCACCCCCCACCTGGGACACACACACACGCACACACACACACACACACACACACACACACACACACACACACACACACACACACACAAACTCTTAATATCTGTCTTTGGCTTGGCGCTGCTGTGAGGAAACGGCATTTTTGGGGACCCATTTACACCAGGAGCCAGTCAAGCCATGTTTGCAGAGGGCAGACCAAGCAGGCTTGACTCCCAGAGTTTAGGATCCCCATAAAGAAACACTGGAGTTAAAAATGTTAAAAATGTTAAAACAGTTAAAACAACGATAAAATAGGGAAACAGTTAAGAAGCTATAATAAAATATAATAAAATAAAATAGATAAATGAGACAGATAAGATAAGATAAGATGAGATAAATAACAGAAAATGAATAAAGTCAAATCAAAAGGCTAAACTAAAAAGGAAGGTCTTGAGCCTCTTCTTAAAAACATCAATAGTCTCTGCAGCCCTGAGGCTCTCTGGCAGGCTGTTCCACAGTTGAGGACCACAATGATGAAACGAGGCCTCACTGTGTGTTTTAGATCTAACTTTGCGAATAGTTAAAAGGCCGGTACCAGAGGACCTCAGGGTCCGCGAGGGCTCATAATTTGAAAACAAGTCAGATAAATAAGAAGGCCCAAGACCATTACGACATTTATAAACAAGTAAGAGAACCTTAAACACATCCACACAGGTTTCTCTGCGCGTGTTCTTGAATACAGCAGTTTCACTTATATCTATTATCATATTTTTTTTCTTTTTTTTTTATTATTTCTGTTCTTATTATTATTATTATTACTCTTACTCTTATTATTATTATTGTTACTATTATCAACTAGTTGTGTAATGACCTACTGGCTAGGATGATATTAGCTATATATGTTGTAAGTAGTATGGATTACATGGTCTTCTGTATGATGTTTCAAGTCCCCACCCGCACTCCCCACACCCTTTCTGTCCCTCTCTCTCCCCTCCCTCTTCTCTCTCCTTTCTTTTTTCTCTCTCTCTGTCTGTCCCCTCCGATCGAGTCCAGCATTAAGAGTCTGATTTAATAAAGTTTTTCATGTCATCAAGAGGGACTTTATACATGTAGTATAAATCCCTGCTTGATAGAGTAAAATTGCCCAGCACCAGACGGCAGCCAGACAATCATTCTGTTTGCAACGATGCTGGACAAGACAGGTTAAAAGAAAAAAAAAAAATAAAACAAAATAAAAGTAAAATCACAGGATGAGGGTGAAATAAAAGCTGGGGCATTATCACACAGAGGTGAGATGGTTAAGCCGAAACAAAGTACTGAAAAAGTACTGAACACATGTTTTCGAGCTGCATCAGTAAAATACATCAGTTTCTGGAAAGCAAAGGCGAGAGAGTTTTCGAGACAAAAAAAGTTTCTCTGTGAGCCGGACTTTCTGTGTGAGATCTCGAGCCATCTCGATGCGTTGAACCTGCAGCTCCACGGGGGAAAACTTGAGATTACATGAGCAATAATTTCTCTTTTCTTTATGCACTTTTACTTGCCAGTCCAAGAGATGGCTGATTGATTTATTATTGGTATTTTATTTTTCAAATTGTGTGTGTGTGTGTGTGTGTGTGTGTGTGTGTGTGTGTGTGCGTGTGTGTGTGCGTCTCTCCCCGACTATATAAAAAGACTAGACACAGACTAGTGCGTTTGGATTCTTCCAAGCAGTAAGCAGCAGTGAGAACGTCTCTGTCAGGTAATTTCAGGACAGCAAAAAAAAACATTTTTTTGGGTTATTTTGAATACAAATCTGTGTATAATTAATATCTCACACAGGGAGGGACAGATGGAAAGGAGAGAAGAGAGAGGTAGCTCGTGAATAACCAGGTACCAATATCATTTATGAAAAGTGCTATATAAATCTCTGAAAAGTGTTACATAAAATTAAAAAGATTAATTATTAATTAATTAAAAAGACAGCACGTTTATCAATACAACTGTTTACAGAGGTCCAAGCAAATGTATGAGTGTACCAGGTAATTATGACAGAAATATCTTTGTGAATGACCACATTTATTCATGAAAATGCAATAGATGACAAATTCGGCTTTATGTCCACAGAATCCGGAGAGCGTTTTGATACGGGATGAGAGAAACCCAGCTGGCCTTGATATACGCTACCTGCTTGCTGGCTCTGAGCTGTTTTGTACAGAAAGGTAGGCCGGCGATTTTCCGAGTTTTGATGTCCAGAAATGTAGGTTTGAACTTCTCAATACTCCCTTAACAGTTAATGTGGTAAATGCATGAACTTGAATATGGTGAGAAATCCTGTTGAACTCTGCATATACCTGCAATGAACAGTAAAAAATAAATAAATAAATAAGTAAATAAATAAATAAGTAAATAAAAAACATAAAGAACACGTGATTAGACCAATTTCTTTCTTTTTTTGGCAAGTGTACATTAACATTAGGGACGTTTAGCTACTAAATGACATATCACATCATGAATTACACTGTAAAAAATTTCCCTGTAAAATAACAGTAAAATACTGGCAGCAGGGACGCCAGTATTTTACTGTTATTTTACAGTGCACCTACTGTTATTTATTTTAACAGTAAAGTACTGTATTTTGAATTACAGTATATTACCATAGGATAACAGTGAGTGGTGTGGTAATTTTACACTGCATCTACTGTATTATTTTAACTGTATCCTACTGTATTTTGGATTACAGTACATGAAAGTAGGATAACTGTGTGTGGTAATTTTACAGTATAAACCAGTTTATTCAAAAATATATTAAATCTGCTATTTTGAATTTAATTCCAATAGATCCCCACAATTTATGTATGTATATATATATAGCCCAGAAGGACTGTCATCATTTTAAGGGGTCTATTGACCAGTGTGAGGTGGAAACTCTACCTCTTCCAGTCATGTTGCATACAATGGGCTTTAAGCACAGCTTCATTACTTCATGAACTTAATACAGCTCCTTTTTTTTGTCTTTCATTGGTGGAAAAATGTATTAATCCAGGTGTGCATGACAATTGCCAGACACACCTGGATTGATCAGGTTGTCCAGTAATGAAAGACAGTAAACAAAGGAGCTATATTAAGTTCAAGAAGTAGTGGAGTTGTGCAAATAGCCCAAACCATTGAGTTTAATGTATTACTTGCACCATTTACACCATTAATAGGTACCTTTGAATAAATTCCAAGGTTTGGGAGGCCGTGTCTGGGTACTGGAGGTTGAAAATGTAGAACACCGCAAACAGAGCTGCCAGCCCGGACACAAATGTTGGCTGAATGCCCTCACAGACCACATGCCCCTCGATGCTGATCATCCACTGGCTGTTTGTCCTGGGCTCATTTCCTGTTAAGTATAGAACATGAAATTAGGTAGAGTTTCCACTTCCAGAAGTATGTTTAATCTTGTCCAGTGCCATCTAACATAAATTTGAATGACGACCACTATATTTCTCAAAAACAGGGAAAAAGACAGTTGTCAGGTATGTCAGATGAGCAAAAAATACTGAATTTAGCTGGAGACTACCCCCATTTTTAAAGTCTGCTGCAGTAATTTCAGTTTCATTGTACATCAGTACAAAATCATAATTGCTCCATAGTTATTGTACAGTTTTCCAGTATGATAGGCCATTATACTGATGGACATGAAATCTGCACAAGCACTTTGTATAGTTACCTCATTCTCACTGGAAAATAAAGTTATTTCAAAATCTACACCAAAATACATACCAAGCAGAATGAGCAGTGGACTGGCTGGTAGAGTGAAGCTTCTCTCAACATCTGCAGCAGTGGCAGACACCTGAAGGGTTAAGAGAAAATAGAACAGAATGACATTGTTACAGTCCATGTTAAATCACAAAATTACGTAACAATAACTAACCAATACTCACATCGGCATGTGACATGCTACATTCTGAGAAGAACACACATGCACACCACACCTGTACTCCTGATGAAATACTGCTGAGTCCA